>NC_041383.1:421183777-421349898 GCF_002162155.2 Triticum dicoccoides | reverse complement strand
GAATTTTTTTAACTTAGGCGAGTATGGGGCCGCAGCTAAGCCCCCGAGTGGGAGGATTGCTCTCCACTCAGAATGTTTTTAACTTAGGCGATTTTGGGTCACGGCTAAGCCTCCGAGTGGGAGGATTGCTCTCCACTCGGAATGTTTTTAACTTAGGCGAGTACAGGGTCGCAGCTAAGCCTCCGAGTGGGAGGATTGCTCTCCACTCGGAACGTTTTTAACTTAGGCGAGTGCGGGCTCGCAGCTAAGCCCCCAAGTGGGAGGATTTCTCTCCACTCAGAATGTTTTTAACTTTGGCGATTTCAGGGTCGTGGCTAAGCCTCCAAGTGGGAGGATTGCTCTCCACTCGGAATGTTTTTAACTTAGGCGAGTACGGGGTCGCAGCTAAGCCCCCGAGTGGGAGGATTGCTCTCCACTCGGAATGTTTTTAACTTAGGCGAATCAGGTTCGCGGCTAAGCCACCCACTGGGGGATTTGGACACAAGTGATTACGCGGAACCAGTCATTAAGATACTGTAAAAATCTTGTCTTTGGAAAACAAACTGAAGTACTTTTATTACAACTCGCAGGGTCGAGTGATTTTAGGTATAGAAAGGATGAAGCAGCTCTGCGTTCCATGCGCGTGGCTCGTCCATGTTCTTGGCTACATTGTAGATGTGGTATGCTCCATTGTGAAGCACCTTGGTGATGATGAAGGGTCTTTCCCAGGCCAGAGCGAGCTTGTGAGGTCGTTTCTGATCCACTCAGAGCACAAGGTCTCCTTCCTAAAATGCTCGACCTCTGACATTGCGAGCATGGAATCGATGCAGATCTTGCTGATAGATGGTCGACCGAACCAAAAGCCATCTCGCGCTCTTCCTCCAGGAGATCAGCATCTTCGCGTGCCTGTTCTGCTTTAGCTTCTGAGAATAGTTCCACTCTGGGGGGCATTGTGCAGCAAGTCACTCGGAAGCACAGCCTTAGCGTCGTACACCAGAAAGAAAGGGGTTCGGTCAGTCGACCGGTTTGGCGTTGTTCTCAGCCCCCATAGGATGGACGGTAATTCAATCACCCAAGCTCCAGCAGCGTACTTAAGGTTGCGCATCAGACGGGGTTTTAACCCTTGAAGGATCAAACCATTCGCCCTTTCTGCTTGTCCATTCGACTGCGGGTGTGCGACGGACGCATAGTTGACCCGAGTGCCTTGGGATGCGCAGAATGCCTTGAACTCATCAGAATCAAAGTTGGAGCCATTATCTGTGATAATGTTGTGAGGTACTCCATATCTGAATATCAACTCCTTGATGAAACTGACGGCAGTGCCTGCGCCGAGGTTTTTGATGGGCTTGGCTTCGATCCACTTGGTGAACTTGTTGACTGCTACAAGCAAATGGGTGAAACCACTCGCGCCGGTCTTGAAGGATCCAACCATATCCAATCCCCAGACTACAAACAGCCAGACGAGTGGAATAGTCTTCAGGGCGGATGCAGGCTTGTGGGACATGTTGGAGTAGAACTGGCAACCTGCGCACTTGTCAACTATATCTTTCGCATCTCATTTGCTCGAGGCCAATAGAATCCCACTCGGTATGCTTTGGCCACGATGGTCCGAGAGGACGCATGGTGACCACATGTCCCCGAGTGGATATTGTTTAGGATCATTCGACCTTCTTCCGGGGTGATGCAGCGTTGAGCCACTCCTGTGACACTTTCTCTGTAAAGCTACCCTTTCATCACGGTGAAAGCTTTCAACCGATGGACTATCTTGCGAGCCTCATCTTCATCCTCTGGGAGCTCCTTTCTGAGAGTGTACGCGATGTACGGTACTGTCCAATCGTGCTTGACCACCAAGACTTCCATGATCAAGTCGACCACGGCTGGAACCTTGATCTCAGTCAGGTCAGTTGAACTTATCGATTGTGGGGGCTCTTCCTTGAAGGGATCTTCTTGCACTGATGGGGTATGGAGATGCTCCAAGAACACATTGCTGGGGATAGGCTTCCGAGTGGAACCTATCTTCGCCAGATCATCAGCAGCTTGATTCTTGATTCGTGGTATGTGGTGGAGCTCTAACCCCTCAAACTTCTTCTCTAGCTTTCTCACTGCATTGCAATAACCGGTCATTGTGGGACTCCTGATGTCCCATTCCTTCATTACTTGGTTAACCACTAAGTCTGAGTCGCCATATACCATCAAGCGCCGGATGCTGAGTGAGATGGCCATACACAATCCATACAATAGTGCCTCATACTCAGCTTCATTGTTCGAAGAATCAAAGTGAATCTGGAGGACATAACTGAGCTTGTCTCCTCATGGGGACACTAAGACCACTCCTACACCAGAGCCATTTAACATCTTGGACCCATCAAAGAACATGGTCCAATGTTCCGACTGAATTTGAGTCGGCTGCTGTTGTTCTGTCCACTCTAAGAGGAAATCTGCAATTGCTTGAGACTTAATGGCCTTCTTTGCCTCAAACTTGATATCTAAAGGAAGAAGTTCAATCGCCCACTTTGCCACTCGACCAGTTGCATCTCTGTTATTCAGAATTTCTGACAATGGAGCATCGCTGACGACTGAAACTGAATGATTAGAGAAATAGTGTGCAACCTTCATGGTGGTCAGGTAAATCCCATAAACAAGCTTCTGATAATGAGGGTATCTTTGCTTGGACGGGGTTAAGACTTCTGAAATGTATACATGGGGCACTGAACTTTGAAGGACTTGCCTTCTTCTTCCCGCTCGACTATGAGCACTGTGCTAAGAACTTGTCCCGTGGCTGCGATGTAAAGTAGTAAAGGCTCCTTGCTAACCGGAGCAGCAAGCACCGGTTGGGTGGAAAGCAGGGCTTTGAGCTCTTCAAACACTGCTTCAGCTTCGTCATTCCACTCGAACTTGTCAGACTTCTTCATCAGTCAGTAAAGAGGTAATGCCTTTTCACTAAGGTGTGAGATGAATCGGCTCAATGCAGCCAAACAACCAGTAAGTTTCTGAACATCATGCACACGCACTGGGCATTTCATTCGGAGGATTGTGCCAATCTTCTCTGGATTCACGTTGATTCCTCGTTCATAAATGAGAAAATCGAGCAAATTTCCGCCGGGGACTCCGAATGTGCATTTTGATGGATTGAGTTTGATATCATACCTTCTTAGGTTGGCAAAGGTTTCAGCGAGGTCAGTCAGTAGGTCGGAACCTTTGCATGACTTAACCACTATGTCGTCCATGTATGCTTCCACATTCCGACTGATTTGAGTGAGCAGACACTTCTGAATCATGAACATGAATGTGGCACCAGCATTCTTGAGGCCAAAGGGCATAGTAACATAGCAAAAACACCCGAACAGGGTGATGAAAGCCGTCTTTATCTCATCGGGTCCATACAGTCGGATCTGATGGTACCCGGAATAAGCGTCCAGGAAGGACAGTCGCTCACATCTCGTAGTTGTGTCGACTATCTGGTCGATGCGGGGCAAAGGAAAATGATCTTTCGGGCAGGCCCGATTGATGTGCTTGAAGTCAATGCACATTCAGAGTGATTTATCTTTCTTGGGAACCATCACGACATTGGCGAGCCACTCGGAGTGGTATATCTCGTGGATGAACTCAGCAGCCAGGAGCCGAGCCACCTCGTCGCCAATAGCCTTTCTCTTCTCCATGGAGGACCGACGGAGATGCTCTTTAACGGGTTTTACCTTTGGATCGACTCGCAAATGGTGCTCAGCCAGTTCCCTGGGTACACCTGGCATGTCAGATGGCTTCCATGCAAAGATGTCCCAGTTCTCACGGAGGAACTAGATGAGCGCTTCTTCCTATTTACTATCGAGTGTCGTTGAGATATGGGTCAGAGCAGCATTGGGGTCGGTCGGGTGAACATGGACTAGCTTGGTCTCGCCGGCTGACTGAAATGCGGACTCCGAGGCAGGCCTCTTAGCACGCAGCAAATCACTCGGATCTACAGTTTTCTGATACTCCTGAAACTCTACTGCTGCCATCTGCTCATCTTCTACCTTTGCACCGTCCTAAAGACAGTCTTCTGCTCTTTGATGGTTACCAGAAACCGTTATCACACCCCTGGGGCCAGACATCTTCATCTTGAGATATACATACCATGGTCGAGCCATAAAGCTAGCATAGGCAGGTCTGCCCAGAATGGAATGATAGGCACTCTGGAAATCCACAACCTCAAACGTCAACTTTCCCTTGCGAAAATTCTTCTCATCGCCGAAAACCACATCAAGAGTGATCTGGCCGAGTGAGTCGGCTTTCTTCCCTGGGATGACTCCATGGAATCACATGTTGCTCTCGCTGAGTTTGGACATCGGAATGCCCATTCCTTTGAGGGCCTCAGCATACAGGATATTCAGACCACTGCCACCATCCATCAGAACCTTGGTCAGTTGGGTGCCTCCCACAACTGGGTCGACCACCAGCGCTTGCCGCCCAGGGGTAGTGACGCGTGGCGGGTGGTCGGACTGGTCGAATGTAATGGGGTTTCTTGACCACTTCAAATACTTTGGTGTTGCCGGAGCAACCATGTTCACCTCTCTGTTAATGACCTTCAGTCGACTCTTGCTCTCGAGATCGGCAAAAATCACCAAGGTGGCATTGACATTGGGGTAACCACCATCATTATCCTTATCTTCTTCTTCTTTATCGGAGTCTTTGTCCTTTTCACTGAGTTTGCTTTCTCTGAAGCTCTGGATCAGGAGTCGACATTGTCGAGTTGTATGCTTGAGGAGAATCAGGTTCCCCTCCTCATCCTTCTTGGTGTGAATATGGCACGGCAAATCCATCACATCGTTTCCTTCTTGGTCCTTCACTTTCTTAGGGATCCAAGGCCCTTTGGGCTTCCCTTTGAACTTTCCTTGATTCAACACTGCTGCCTCGGCAGGACCTACTGCCTCAGCCTTTCACTTCTGTTTCCGACTGGAATTCCCTCCTCCGGTTTCCTGGGCGACTATTTTGTGCTTACCACTCCGGAGTCGATCCTCCTCTTTGCCGTTAGCGTACTTGGTGGCAATCTCCATCATCCGAGTCAATGACATATCTCCGGTCTGACCGAACTTCAGGTTAAGCTCTCTATAGCGAACGCCTTCCTTGAAGGCACAGACTACTTGGTGATCTGACACATTCTCCACTGTGTGGTGCAGAGTGATCCATCTCTAGATATAGTCTCTCAAGGTTTCATTCGGTTTCTGAACGCAATGCTGCAACTCCGGTAGACCAGCTGGTCTCTTGCAAGTGCCCTCAAATGTTCTGGTAAACACTCGGGCTAACTCGTCCCAACTCAAAATGCTCCTAGGGGCCAACTGATTCAGCCAAGCCCTGGCAGAACCTTCAAGCATCAGAGGGAGGTGCTTCATGGCCACCTCATCACTGCCACCACCAATGCGCACAACAACTCGGTAGTCTTCGAGCCAAGTGTCGGGCTTCGACTCTCCTGTGAACTTACTGACGCCTGTCGCCAATCTGAAGTTATGGGAGATCTCAGCGGCTCTGATGGCTCTTTCGAAATACTCTGCGCTGGAAACGTGGACCCTGCTTCCATTGGGCCTGTCTATCCAGCCCTTCTCTGTATGCTCGATTCCGGTCGACCAAATCCTGCACAAGGACGGACCTTGAGTCAATGCCGGGCTCTCTGGGGTCGACTGGAACTCTGTTATCATTTCCATACGGACGCCTGTCATCATATCGCCGGGGCACGTATGACCCGTCCCTCAGAAGGGGCGAAGGCGCTCGATGGTGGTTGTCGCGGGCGTACTCACGATCATACTCTCCATGAGCTCTTCCCAAGTGCCGATCCTGGTGGTGATCACGATCTCCACGCTGCAAAGGCGACCTAGGACTATGTGCCGACTAAACGGTGTCTGCTTTTACTGATCTGCTGTGGATTCTGTTCCGCGACTGGGACACGGCGGAGTTCTGGTCTCCTGTCGCTCGGAGCAGTGCCCTGATTTGCTCCAAGCCTCTTCCAGCCTCTGAACGGGACGGCTGAATGGACTCTGCGATACGCGCAGCCGCTGTAAGGTTCTGAATCGGTGTGCGGAATACCTGAGTTTCTGGTGGAAACAATTGCCGTGGACGTCGACTGGACTCGGTGATCAGTCGACGAGCATGCTCGTTGAGAGAATGTTGGAGATTCTCCAGACGAGTGCGCTTGGCCAGCGTGGCCAGGCGCACTGCCTCCAAGGCCCGGGCCTCGGCGGTTTCCCCTATGATGGTGGTCTGGAGAGCCTCCATGTTGCGGCGATGCAGCTCCTTCCTCTGATGCGAGCTGAGAGGTTGGGGTTGATACTCCTCATGGCCGAATGACGGGCCGTTGCTTCCACCGCCGCTGCCGCTGTGACGAAAATCAGGCGGACCGTGATGGGGGTCGACCATGAGGACTTCCGCCATGGGGTCACAACTCCCGCTCTCGAAAAAGGTGTCTGCGAAATCAGTCGACAGGTCGACTGATCCGCATGGAAATACGTCGGGCTCGATCACCACGACTTGGGGGGTGAACGCCTGACGAGCCACCGTGTGTCTCACCCACCACTGGAGCCGCGAACGCCCAGACCGCTTGCAGCGGCGTCCAGCAGAGCGAGACGACGACACGATGACCGACTGGTACGGGGTAGACGGCTGCCGAAGGAGGACGCCGCTGGGACTCGCATGGAAGTGCGACGAGCCATGAATCGGGAGAGCCTCGACATCAAGGGGGGCCTCCTGGAGCCAGGCGGAGTCGTCGGCGACGAAAGTGAGCGCACCGAGTCGGAACTCGCGGCCCAGGACCAAACCGTCGACGGAAACCATGCTGATGAAGATCAAAGAAAATGCAACCTCGCCGGAAGTCGCTAAGACGCTTTGCCCCACGGTGGGCGCCAACTGTCGTGGTTCTAAGTCTGACAATAAGTATAGGGGGTACGAATGAGGAGGCAAGGTCCTAGCTACGGTGAGATTGTACGCAAGTGTTTACGAGTTCAGTCCCCTCTCAGAGAAGGTAAAAGCCCTACGTCTCGGTGCCCTGAGGCGGTCGACTGGAATATGGGAGTGTGTGTTACAGGGGGTGCGAACCCTTGTGCTAGAGGAGGGGGTGGCTTATATAGAGTGCTCCAGGACCCCAGCCACCCCCCGTTACAAGGAGTTCAATGTACATAAAGATAGGGCGTTACTGATAATGCCAGTCATAAAGTGCTATTAATGATCTTAAAGACTACGGAGTGAATGCCTGACTGTTACTGTCCTGAGCGACTCCTGGTCTTTAGTAGGTCGAGTGGTTTCTTGTATGCTCGAATGATATCAGGAGGGAGGGGTACCCGAGTGATATGACTAGTCGAGTGGATTGCACTCGACGCCTTCAGTTGGTACTCCATGTTGTCTCTTGGGTGTCTTTGCTTCTAGGGTAGTGACCTTGGGTAGGGCGTATAGGTCAGGCCTATGACCCTACCCTAGGTCTATATCATCATCATTAGCCCCTGAATGGATTGAGGTCCGAGTGAAAAGAAGGTTGAATTTGATATTGCCTTGACTCTTGTGCTTCACAAGTACCCATGTTGGATTGGAGGTCCACGTTGGAACTTCAGCTTCGTTTCAGTCGCCTTGATCGATTCAGAAGTTGCTGACTGGATTTATACCGTCACTCGTCGAGTGTTACTTTTTGACGTGAAATCTTTGGCGCGATTGGTTACAGCATATCCCGGATCTCGCGGATTCGAAATTTTGGGGAAGACCGCGAGGCGGAGCGTGCCGTAGTAAACGGGGTGGATAGACAGGAGCACCTAGATTTTTGTGCCACCTTTTTCGCCACGCATTCAGCGCGTGGCTGTTGCGGGATTTGACAGGATTGCTCAGGCCCACGCGTCGGCCACTCGGAAGCGGGTCCTTAAAAGGCGTCGGGGCTGAGGCGTCTGCACTATGCGCATCCGTTCTCCCTCTTCCTCCTCTGCTTATCCACCGCATCGTGCTCCTCTACTCTCGATGCCGCCGCCCCGCCACCATGGTGAAGGACAAGGCGGCGGCGTTGGAACACGCGAAGAAGGCGACGGGGGTGGCGAAAGGCAAGAAAATGAACCGGGGGTCATCGTCAAGGTTTGCATTGCTGCCGGGTTGGATCCAGGGCGATTGGATCCGATCTTCGCTCCGGCCGGAGGATTTGGAGGAGCTGGCTGACTCCGGTCTGATCATCGACGGAGCTGCGAGGCTGCCGAAGGGGCAAACGGAGCCTCAGCCACGGCCGGATGAGTGCGTTATGCTCGCCACCCATGTCGACCGCGGTAAAGAAATTGTGAAACAGCCTGGAACCGTGCCAAACTATCTGCTCTTGGACCATCATTGGCCACCCGTACGAGTGCGTGCAGTGCGTGTTGACTTCTGTAGACACTTTGGAAGAAATACACAGAGCTCTTTTTTTTGAAACGGAGGCAATGCTAGAAATAAATGGGCTTGACCCATTAACAAATTCTGAAATCTCAAATGAGCCAATGAGAAAAATGGCAAGTGATGGCGTGGTGCTAAAGTTTAGTCTCATACCGCCAGTTGAGTAAGTGTTGGACCTCTTTATATAGTGAGTTCTCTCCACCACTCTAAGTGGTGTGTTGAGAAGAGAAAGAGAAAACCACACGCGCGCTCGCCGCCTCACCTGGCCTAGATCGGGCGATATAGTTAGGGTTTTTCCTCATCTCGCAACTTGCGGCGCCACCGTTGTCTACCCTATCCCGAACGCCGATCCGACATGCATCGGCGTGCAGGAGAGCAGGTCTTTGGAGCGACTGCTCAAGTTCATCATCACGGGTCGTCTATCGTCCAAGTCGGGCAGTGCTACACATCGCCGTCTTTCAAAAAGTTTCCCACGCACACGCAAGATCATGGTGATGCATAGCAACGAGAGGGGAGAGTGTTGTCCACGTACCCTCGTAGACCAAAAGCGGAAGCGTTAGAACAACGCGGTTGATGTAGTCATACGTCTTCACGGCCCGACCGATAAAGCATCGAAACTACGGCACCTCCGAGTTCTAGCACACGTTCAGCTCGATGATGTCCCTCGAACTCCGATCCAGCTGAGTGTCGAGGGAGAGTTCTGTCAGCACGACGGCGTGGTGACGATCTTGATGTTCTACCGTCGTAGGGCTTCACCTAAGCACCGCTACAATATTATCGAGGAGGACTATGGAGGGGGGCACCACACACGGCTAAGAGATCAAGAGATCAATGGTCGTGTCTATGGGGTGCCCCCTCCCCCGTATATAAAGGAGTGGAGGAGGGGCCCGACCAAGGGGGGTGGCGTGCCCTAGGGGGGAGTCCAACTCCCACCGGGAGTAGGACTCCCCCCATTCCTATTAGGAGAGGGAGAGGGAAGGAAGAGGAAGGAGGGAGGAAGGAAAGGGGGGGCCGGCTGATACGTCCATTTTGCATCATGCTTTTATATCAATATTTATTGCATTATGGGTTGTTATTATACATTATATCTCAATACTTATGGCTACTCTCTCTTATTTTACAAGGTTTACCATGAAGAGGGGGAATGCCGGCAGCTGGAATTATGGCTGGAAAAAGAGCAAACGTTGGAAACCTATTCTGAACAGCTCCAAAAGTCCTGAGACTCCACGAAACAACTTTTTGGATTTAATAAGAATTTATGAGCGAAAGAAATAGGCCAGGGGGCCCACACCCTGTCCAGGAGACAGGGGCGCCCCCCCTATAGGGCGCGCCCCTATCTCCTGGGCCCCCTGGTGGGCCTCCGGCATCCATCTTCTGCTATATCATCCCTTTTACCCTGGAAAAAATCGGGGGCAAGCTTACGGGACGAAACTCCGCCGCCACGAGGCAGAACCTTGGCGGAATCAATCTAGGGCTCTGGCGGAGCTGTTCTGCCGGGGACACTTCCCTCCGGGAGGGGGAAATAATCACCAATGTCATCACCAACGATCCTCTCATCGGGAGGGGGTCAATCTCCATGAACATCTTCACCAGCATCATCTCCTCTCAAAACCCTAGTTCATCTCTTGTATCCAATCTTGTATCAAAACCACAAATTGGTACCTGTGGGTTGCTAGTTATGTTGATTACTCCTTGTAGTTGATGCTAATTGGTTTACTTGGTGGAAGATCATTTGTTCAGATCCTTTATGCATATTATTACTCCTCTGATTATGAACATGAATATGCTTTGTGAGTAGTTACGTTTGTTCCTGAGGACATGGGTGAAGTCTTGCTATTAGTAGTCATGTGAATTTGGTATTCGTTCGATATTTTGATGAGATGTATGTTGTCTTTTCCTCTAGTGGTGTTATGTGAACGTCGACTACATGAAATTTCACCATTATTTGGGCCTAGAGGAAGGCACGGGGAAGTAATAAGTAGATGATGGGTTGCTAGAGTGACAGAAGCTTAAACCCTAGTTTATGCGTTGCTTCATTAGGGGCTGATATGGATCCATACGCTTAATGATGTGGTTAGGTTTACCTTAATACTTCTTTTGGTAGTTGCGGATGCTTGCAATAGGGGTTAATCATAAGTGGGATGCTTGTCCAAGTTAGGGCAGTACCCAAGTACCGGTCCACCCACATATCAAATTATCAAAGTACCGAACGCGAATCTTATGAACGTGATGAAAACTAGCTTGACGATAATTCCCAATGTGTCCTCGGGAGATCCTTTATAATTATTAGAATTTGTCCAGGCTTATCCTTTGCAACATAAAGGATTGGGCCACCTTGCTGCACTTTACTTACTTTATTTACTTGTTACTCGTTACTATTTATCTTATCACAAAACTATCTATTACCTACAATTTCAGTGCTTGCAGAGAAAACCTTACTGAAAACCGCTTATCATTTCCTTCTGCTCCTCGTTGGGTTAGACACTCTTACTTATCGAAAGGACTACGATAGATCCCCTACACTTGTTGGTCATCAAGACTCTTTTCTGGCGCCGTTGCCGGGGAGTGTAGCGCTTTTGGTAAGTGGAACTTGGTAAGGAAACATTTATATAGTGTGCTGAAATTTTCTGTCACTTGTCACTATGGAAACTAATCCTTTGAGGGGCTTGTTTGGGGTATCTTCACCCCAAACAGAAGAGAAAAGAGTTGCTCCTCAACCTACTGAACTTTATGAAAATATTCACTTTGAGATTCCTTCGGGTATGATAGAAAAACTGCTAGCTAATCCATTTGTAGGAGACGGAACATTGCATCCCGATTTACACCTTATCTTTGTGGATGAAGTTTGTGGATTATTTAAGCTTGCGGGTATTCCCGATGATGTTGTCAAAAGGAAGGTCTTCCCTTTATCTTTGAAGGGAGATGCAATGACATGGTATAGGCTATGTGATGATACGAGATCTTGGAATTATAAGTGACTGAAGTTGGAATTTCACCAGAAGTTCTATCCTATGCATCTTGTTCATCGTGATCGTAATTACATATATAATTTCTGGCCTCGCGAAGGAGAAAGCATCGCTCAAGCTTGGGGGAGGCTTAAGTCAATGTTATATTCATGCCCCAATCATGAGCTCTCTCGGGAAATGATTATTCAGAATTTTTATGCTCGGCTTTCTCTTGATAATCGCAACCTGCTCGATACTTCCTGTGTTGGTTCTTATATGCTAAAGACTATTGATTTCAAATGGGACTTATTGGAAAGAATTAAACGCAACTCTGAAGAATGGGGTTCCGATGATGGTAAGGAGTCAGGTATGACACCTAAGTTCGATTGTGTTAAATCTTTCATGGATACCGACGCTTTCCATGGATTTAGCTCTAAGTATGGACTTGACTCTGAGATAGTAGCTACTTTCTGTGAATATTTTGCTACTCACGTTGATCTCCCTGAGAAGTGGTTTAAATATAATCCTCCTATTGAAGTAAAAGTAGTTGCACCTATTAGAGTCGAAGAAAAGACTAATACCTATAGTGATCCTATTGTTCCTACTGCTTATGTTGAAAAACCTCCTTTTCCTGTTAGGATAAAAGATCATGCTAAAGCTTCAACTGTTGTTCGTAAGAGTAATACTAGGACTTATACACCTCCTGAGCAAATTAATGTTGAACCTAGTATTGCTATGGTTAAAGATCTCTTGGATGAGGACTTAGATGGGCATGTTATTTCTTTCTTGGGTGAGACTCCTAATATTGCTAGACCTGATACTAAGACACGTAGACCTGTCATAGGCATGCCGGTTATTTCTGTTAAAATAGGAGATCATTGTTATCATGGCTTATGTGATATGGGTGCTAGTGCTAGTGCGATACCTTATGATCTTTATAAAGAAATTATGCATGACATTGCACCCGTTGAATTAGAAGACATTGATGTTACTATTAAGCTTGCTAATAGGGATACCATCAAACCTATTGGGATTGTTAGAGATGTTGAAGTTTTGTGTGGGAAGGTTAAATACCCCACTGATTTTCTTGTTCTTGGTTCCCCACAAGATGATTTTTGTCCCATTATTTTTGGTAGACCTTTCTTGAATACTGCTAGTGCTAAGATTAATTGTGAAAGGAATATTGTCACTGTTGGCATAGATGGTATGTCTCATGAGTTTAATTTTGCTAAGTTTAGTAGGCAACCTCGTGAAAGGGAACAACCTAGTAAGGATGAAATTATTGATCTTGCTTCCATTGCTGTTCCTCCAACTGATCCGTTAGAACAATATTTGCTAGACCATGAAAACGATATATTTATGAAGGAAAGGGAAGAAATAGATGAAGTGTTCCTTAAACATGAACCTATGCTGAAACATAAACTTCCCGTTGAAATTCTTGGGGATCCCCCTCCACCCAAGGGTGATCCCGTGTTTGAACTCAAACCATTACCTGATAATCTTAAGTATGTTTATCTTGATAAAAAAGAAATATATCATGTTATTATTAGTGCTAACCTTTCAGAGAAAGAAGAAGAAAGATTATTGAAAACTCTGAAGAAGCACCGAGCAGCTATTGGATATACTCTGGATGATCTTAAGGGCATTAGTCCCACATTATGTCAACACAAAATTTCAGTGGAGAAAGATGCCAAACCAGTTAGAGATCCTCAAAGACGATTAAATCCCAAGATGAAGGAAGTGGTAAGAAAGGAGATACTAAAGCTCCTTGAGGCAGGTATCATTTATCCCGTTGCCGATAGTGAATGCGTAAGCCTTGTCCATTGTGTCCCTAAAAAGGGAGGTATTACCGTTGTTCCTAATGATAAAGATGAATTGATCCCGCAAATAATTATTACAGGTTATAGGATGGTAATTGATTTCCGTAAGTTAAATAAAGCTACTAAGAAAGATCATTACCCTTTACCTTTTATTGATCAAATGCTAGAAAAGCTATCCAAACACACATATTTTTTCTTCTTAGATGGTTATTCGGGTTTCTCTCAAATACCTGTGTCCGCAAAGGATCAATCTAAAACTACTTTTACTTGCCATTTTGGTTCTTTTGCCTATAGACGTATGCCTTTTGGTTTATGTAATGCACCTGCTACCTTTCAAAGATGCATGATGGCTATATTCTCTGATTTTTGTGAAAAGATTTGTGAGGTATTCATGGATGACTTCTCCGTCTATGGATCCTCTTTTGATGATTGTTTGAGTAACCTTGATCGAGTTTTGCAGAGATGCGAAGACACTAGTCGCATTGTCTTGGGGCACAAGATCTCCGAGAGAGGTATTGAAGTTGATAAAGCCAAAGTTGATGCTATTGAAAAGATGCCATGTCCCAAGGACATAAAAGGTATAAGAAGTTTCCTTGGTCACGCCGGTTTTTATAGGAGGTTCATTAAGGACTTTTCTAAAATCGCTAGGCCTCTGACTAATTTATTGCAAAAAGATATTCCTTTTATCTTTCATGATGATTGTGTAGAAGCATTTGAAACACTTAAGAAAGCTTTGATCACTGCACCTATTGTTCAGCCGCCTGATTGGAATTTACCTTTTGAAATTATGTGCGATGCTAGTGATTATGTTGTAGGTGTTGTTTTAGGGCAAAGAGTTGATAAGAAATTGAATGTTATCCAGTATGCTAGTAAGACTCTTGATACTACCCAGAGAAATTATGCTACTACTGAAAATGAGTTCTTAGCAGTTGTGTTTGCATGTGATAAGTTTAGACCTTATATTGTTGATTCCAAAGTTACTATTCACACTGATCATGCTGATATTAAATATCTTATGGAAAAGAAAGATGCTAAGCCTAGACTCATTAGATGGGTTCTCTTGCTCCAAGAATTTGACTTGCATATTATTGATAGAAAGGGAGCTGAGAACCCCGTTGCAGATAACTTGTCTAGGTTAGAAAATGTTCTTATTGACCCACTGCCTATTAATGATAGCTTTCCTGATGAACAACTAGCGATTGTCAATGCTTCTCGTACTGCTCCTTGGTATGCTGATTATGCTAATTACATTGTTGCTAAATATATACCGCCTAGTTTCACATACCAGCAAAAGAAAAAGTTCTTTTATGATTTAAGACATTACTTCTGGGATGATCCACACCTTTATAAAGAAGGAGTAGATGGTGTTATTAGATGTTGTGTGCCTGAGCATGAACAGGAACAGATTCTACGCAAGTGTCACTCTGAATCCTATGGAGGACACCACGCTAGAGATAGAACTGCACACAAGGTGCTACAGTCTGGTTTTTATTGACCTACTCTCTTCAAGGATGCTCGTAAGTTTGTCTTATCTTGTGATGAATGCCAAAGAATAGGTAACACTAGTAAACGTCAAGAAATGCCTATGAATTATTCTCTTGTTATCGAACCATTTGATGTTTGGGGCTTTGATTATATGGGACCTTTTCCTGCCTCTAATGGTTATACACATATTTTAGTTGATGTTGATTATGTTACTAAGTGGGTAGAAGCTATTCCAACTAGTAGTGTTGATTATAACACTTCTATTAAAATGCTTAAAGAAGTTATTTTTCTGAGGTTTGGAGTCCCTAGATATCTTATGATTGATGGTGGTTCACATTTTATTCATGGCGCTTTCCGAAAGATGCTCGCTAAGTATGATGTCAATCATAGAATAGCATCTCCTTATCATCCGTAGTCTAGTGGTCAAGTAGAGTTGAGCAATAGAGAGCTCAAATTAATTTTGCAAAAGACTGTGAATAGGTCTAGAAAGAATTGGTCCAAAAAACTTGATGATGCATTATGGGCCTATAGAACCGCATACAAAAATCCTATGGGTATGTCTCCTTATAAGATGGTTTATGGAAAAGCATGTCATTTACCTCTTGAACTTGAACATAAGGCATATTGGGCTATCAAAGAGCTCAATTATGACTTCAAACTTGCCGGTGAGAAAAGGTTATTTGGTATTAGCTCACTTGATGAATGGAGAACCCAAGCATATGAGAATGCCAAGCTTTTCAAGGAAAAAGTGAAACGCTGGCATGATAAGAGGATACAAAAGCGTGAGTTTAACGTAGGAGATTATGTGTTATTGTTCAACTTTCGTTTAAGATTTTTTGCAAGAAAACTTCTCTAAAAGTGGGAAGGTCCCTACGTTATCGAGGAGGTCTATCGTTCTGGTGCTATAAAAATCAACAACTTCGAAGGCACAAATCCGAGGGTGGTAAACGGTCAAAGAATTAAACATTATATTTCAGGTAATCCTATCAATGTTGAAACTAATATTATTGAAACCGTAACCCCTGAGGAATACATAAGGGACACTTTCCAGAACGTTTCAGACTCCGAAAAGGCATAGGTATGTGGTACGGTAAGTAAACCGACTCCAAAACAACTCCAATGGCAATTTTTATCAGTTTTGGATTATTTAAGAATTTTAGGAAGAAAGAAGTAGTCCGAAAGGGACACAAGGCCCCCACGAGAGTGGAGGGTGCCCCCCCCCCCCCGCGTGTAGGGTGCGCCCACCTGTCTCGTGGGCACCTCGTGTGCCTCCCGGACTCCGTTTTCTTGCACGTTACGTATTTTGGTCGGTAAAAATTCATTATATATACTCCCGAAGGCTTTGACCACCGTATCATGCAAATATCATCTGTTTTCGTTTTGAGTTGTTCCTGTTGCAGAATAAAGCAAGATGTCTTCTCAGGAGTCAGTTGGGGAGAGCCGAGTGTCCCACCCAACGCCAGGTCCAGGAGCAAATAGCGATGCCTATCACTTTGGACCATCAACGGAGGATGAGATGGAGGCTGATTTGAAAAGGATAGATGCCATGGAGGAAGATCAAGAAGTTACCTCTCGTCTCCAAGCAGAATTCACTTTGGGGGAACTACCTAGCCTGGCTGTCCCTGCTTCGGTCATCCCTTCCAACTCTAGATTTCTTTCTTATGAAAATATGAAAAAGAGTTTCATGTGTTCTCCAAAAGCTATGTAGCATCCTTGGGTAAAAGGAGCTTTGGCCGTTACAGGCAAGCTGCGTAAAGAAATTATGGACCTCAAACAACAAGTCAATAAGCTCGAGGAGGAGAACCGTATCCTGAAGGGCATCATCTCCAAGAAGATCATAACACCAACCGTGAAGAAGGATAAATAATCACATGGGTATGGGCACTCCCCTTGGCAACTGCCAAGATTGGGGGAGGTGCCCCGGTATCGTATCACCATCACACTCCTATCTTTACCGCTTTATTTAGTTCAATCCTTTTAGTAGTATTTTGATCTAGTAGATTGAAGTTTTGATGTCAAGTAGTTCGAGTTTTGCATTGTGATCTCTTTATGTAATCGAGTCCGTGTGCTATCTATAATAAAGATTAGTGTTGAGTCAAGGGCTTTGCTATGTCGCTATGATCTTGAGAAAGTAGAAAGAATAAAAGAGTTCATATTGATCTTATGGATAGTGATAACTTCACACATAGAAAGTATGAGGCATAAAAATTGTTGAGAGTTGATGAACGTAGCCTTGGTCATCGTTGCAATTAATAGGAAGTGATAAGGAAAGAGGAGTTCACATATAAATATATTATCTTGGACATCTTTTATGATTGTGAAGCACTCATTAAGTATGACATGCTAAAAGAGTTGATGTTGGACAAGGAAGACAATGTAATGGTTTATGTTTTTCTGACATCTCAGTTAAAGTATATTGTAATTGACCTTCCAAACATGTTGAGCTTGCCTTTCCCCCTCATGCTAGCCAAATTCCTTGCACCAAGTAGAGATACTACTTGTGCTTCCAAATATCCTTAAACCCAGTTTTGCCATGAGAGTCCACCATACCTACCTATGGATTGAGTAAGATCCTTCAAGTAAGTTGTCATCGGTGAAAGCAATAAAAATTGCTCTCTAAATATGCATGACTTATTAGTGCAGAGAAAATAAACTTTGTACGAACTTGTTGTGGAAGTAATAAAAGCGACGGACTGCATAATAAAGGTCCACATACAAGGGGCAATATAAAGTGACGTTCTTTTGCATTAAGATTTTGTGCATCAACCCTAAACGCGCATGACAACCTCCGCTTCCCTCTGCGAAGGGCCTATCTTTTACTTTATGTTTTTACTTTATGCTTGAGTCAAGGTGATCCTCACCTTTCCATTTTTCATTTTATCCTTTGGCAAGCTCCTCGTGTTTGAAAGATCATGATACATATATCCAATTGGATGTAAGTTAGCATGGGCCATTATTGTTGACATCACTTAAAGGTGAATACATTGGGAGGCAACACAATAGCCCCTATCTTTCTCAGTGTCCGGCTGAAACTCTATAACCACAAGTACTGCATGAGTGTTAGCAGTTATAGGAGACTACGAGATAGTTGAGTATGTGAGTTTGCTGAAAGGCTCTATTATTGACTCTTTCTGATATTACGATAAATTGCAATTGCTTCAGTGACTGAGATTATAGTTTGTTAGTTCCCAATGATGTTTTTGAACCATACTTGACATTGTGAATTGCTTGTCACTTGAGCATAGGAAATCATATGACAAAATCTATTTATGTTGTTGTTATTAGAATGATCATGATGCCCTCATGTCCGTATTTTATTTTTATCGACACCTCTATCTCTAAACATGTGGACATATTTTTCGATTTCGGCTTCCGCTTGAGGACAAGCGAGGTCTAAGCTTGGGGGACTTGATACGTCCATTTTGCATCATGCTTTTATATCAATATTTATTGCATTATGGGCTGTTATTATACATTATATCTCAATACTTATGGCTATTCTCTCTTATTTTACAAGGTTTACCATGAAGAGGGGGAATGCCGGCAGCTGGAATTCTGGCTGGAAAAGGAGCAAATGTTGGAAACCTATTCTGAACAGCTCCAAAAGTCCTGAGACTCCACGAAACAACTTTTTGGATTTAATAAGAATTTATGAGCGAAAGAAATAGGCCAGGGGGCCCACACCCTGTCTAGGAGACAGGGGGCGCCCCCCTATAGGGCGCGCCCCCTATCTCCTGGGCCCCCTAGTGGGCCTCCGACGTCCATCTTCTGCTATATCATCCCTTTTACCCTGGAAAAAATTGGGGGCAAGCTTACGGGACGAAACTCCGCCGCCACCAGGCAGAACCTTGGCGGAATCAATCTAGGGCTCTAGCAGAGCTGTTCTGTCGGGGACACTTCCCTCCGGGAGGGGGAAATAATCACCAACGTCATCACCAACGATCCTCTCATCGGGAGGGGGTCAATCTCCATCAACATCTTCACCAGCACCATCTCCTCTCAAAACCCTAGTTCATCTCTTGTATCCAATCTTGTATCAAAACCACAAATTGGTACATGTGGGTTGCTAGTAGTGTTGATTACTCCTTGTAGTTGATGCTAATTGGTTTACTTGGTGGAAGATCATTTGTTCAGATCCTTTATGCATATTATTACTCCTCTGATTATGAACATGAATATGCTTTCTGAGTAGTTACATTTGTTCCTGAGGACATGGGTGAAGTCTTGCTATTAGTAGTCATGTGAATTGGGTATTCGTTCGATATTTTGATGAGATGTATGTTGTCTTTTCCTCTAGTGGTGTTATGTGACTGTCGACTACATGACACTTCACCATTATTTGGGCCTAGAGGAAGGCATGGGGAAGTAATAAGTAGATGATGGGTTTCTAGAGTGACAGAAGCTTAAACCTAGTTTATGCGTTGCTTCGTTAGGGGCTGATATGGATCCATACGCTTAATGATGTGGTTAGGTTTACCTTAATACTTCTTTTTGTAGTTGCGGATGCTTGCAATAGGGGTTAATCATAAGTGGGATGCTTTTCCAAGTTAGGGCAGTACCCAAGTACCGGTCCACCCACATATCAAATTATCAAAGTACCGAACGTGAATCTTATGAACGTGATGAAAACTAGCTTGACGATAATTCCCAATGTGTCCTCGGGAGCTCCTTTATAATTATTAGAATTTGTCCAGGCTTATCCTTTGCAACATAAAGGATTGGGTCACCTTGCTGCACTTTACTTACTTTATTTACTTGTTACTCGTTACTATGTATCTTATCACAAAACTATCTATTACCTACAATTTCAGTGCTTGCAGAGAAAACCTTACTGAAAACCGCTTATCATTTCCTTCTACTCCTCGTTGGGTTCGACACTCTTACTTATCGAAAGGACTACGATAGATCCCCTACACTTGTGGGTCATCACCGCCCCCCTCCCAATTCGGATTGGGCTTGGGGGGGGCACCCCCTCCCTTGCTCCTTTCCCCTCCTTTCCAGTAAGGCCCAATAAGGCCCATATACCTCCCGGGGGGTTCCGATAACCTCCCGGAGCTCCGGTATTGTCCCAATCTCACCCGGAACCTTTCCGGTGTCCAAATATAGTAGTCCAATATATCGATCTTTATGTCTTGACCATTTCGAGACTCCTCATCATGTCCATGATCACATCCGGGACTCCGAACAACCTTCGGTACATCAAAACTCATAAACTCATAATAAAATTGTCAACGAAACCTTAAGCGTGTGGACCCTACGGGTTCGAGAACTATGTAGACATGACCGAGACACGTTTCCGGTCAATAACCAATAGCGGAACCTGGATGCTCATATTGGCTCCTACATATTCTACGAAGATCTTTATCGGTCAAACCGCATAACAACATACGTTGTTCCCTTTGTCATCGGTATGTTACTTGCCCGAGATTCGATCGTCGGTATCCCAATACCTAGTTCAATCTCGTTATTGGCAAGTCTCTTTACTCGTTACGTAATGCATCATTCTGTAACTAACTCATTAGCTACATTGCTTGCAAGGCTTATAGTGATGTGCATTACCGAGAGGGCCCAAGGATACCTCTCCGACAATCGGAGTGACAAAACCTAATCTCGAAATACACCAACTCAACATGTACCTTTGGAGACACCTGTAGAGCTCCTTTATAATCACCCAGTTACGTTGTGACGTTTGGTAGCACACAATGTGTTCCTCCGATAAATGGGAGTTGCATAATCTCATAGTTGTAGGAACATCTATAAGTCATGAAGAAAGCAATAGCAACATACTAAACGATCAAGTGCTAAGCTAACGGAATGGGTCATGTCAATCACATCATTCTCCTAATGATGTGATCCTGTTAATCAAATGACAACTCGTGTCTATTGTTAGGAAACATAACCATCTTTGATTAATGAGCTAGTCAAGTAGAGGCATACTAGTGACATTAAGTTTGTCTATGTATTCACACATGTATCATGTTTCCGGTTAATACAATTCTAGCATGAATAATAAACATTTATCATGATATAAGGAACTAAATAATAACTTTATTATTGCCTCTAGGGCATATTTCCTTCACTCTCCCACTTGCGCTAGAGTCAATAATCTAGATTACACAATAATGATTCTAACACCCATGGAGCCTTGGTGCTGATCATGTTTTGCTCGTGGAAGAGGCTTAGTCAACGGGTCTGCAACATTTAGATCCGTATGTATCTTGCAAATCTCTATGTCTCCCACCTGGACTTGGTCCCGGATGAAATTGAAGTGTCTATTGATGTGCTTGGTCCTCTTGTGAAATCTGGATTCCTTTGCCAAGGCAATTGCACCAGTATTGTCACAGAAGATCTTCATTGGTCCCGATGCACTAGGTATGACACCTAGATCGGAAATGAACTCCTTCATCCAGACTCCTTCATTTGCTGCTTCCGAAGCAGCTATGTACTCCGCTTCGCATGTAGATCCCACCACGATGCTTTGTTTAGAACTGCGCCAACTAACAGCTCCACCATTCAATATAAACACGTATCCGGTTTGCGATTTAGAATCGTCCGGATCAGTGTCAAAGCTTGCATCGACGTAACCATTTATGACTAGCTCTTTGTCACCTCCATAAACGAGAAACATATCCTTAGTCCTTTTCAGGTATTTCAGGATATTCTTGACCGCTGTCCAGTGATCCACTCCTGGATTACTTTGGTACCTCCCTGCTAAACTTATTGCTAAGCATATGTCAGGTCTGGTACACAGCATTGCATACATGATAGAGCCTATGGCTAAAGCATAGGGAACATCTTTCATTTTCTCTCTATCTTCTGCTGTGGTCGGGCATTGAGTCTGACTCAACTTCACACCTTGTAATACAGGCAAGAACCCTTTCTTTGCCTGATCTATTTTGAACTTTTTCAAAACTTTATCAAGGTATGTGCTTTGTGAAAGTCCAATTAAGCGTCTTGATCTAGCTCTATTGATCTTGATGCCTAATATGTAAGCAACTTCACCGAGGTCTTTCATCGAAAAACTTTTATTCAAGTATCCCTTTATGCTATCCAGAAATTCTATATCATTTCCAATTAATAATATGCCATCTACATACAATATCAGAAATGCTACAGAGCTCCCACTCACTTTCTTGTAAATACAGGCTTCTCCAAAAGTCTGTATAAAACCATATGCTTTGATCACACTATCAAAGCGTTTATTCCAACTCCGACAGGCTTGCACCAGTCCATGAATGCATTGCTGGAGCTTGCACACTTTGTTAGCACCTTTTGGATCGACAAAACCTTCTGGTTGCATCATATACAACTCTTCTTCCAGAAATCCATTCAGGAATGCAGTTTTGACATCCATTTGCCATATTTCATAATCATAAAATGCGGCAATTGCTAACATGATTCGGACAGACTTAAGCATCGCTACGGGTGAGAAAGTCTCATCGTAGTCAACCCCTTGAATTTGTCGAAAACCTTTCGCAACAAGTCGAGCTTTGTAGACAGTTATATTACCATCAGCGTCAGTCTTTTTCTTGAAAATACATTTATTCTCGATGGCTTGTGGATCATCGGGCAAGTCAACCAAAGTCCATACTTTGTTCTCATACATGGATCCCATCTCAGATTTCATGGCCTCAAGCCATTTTGCGGAATCTGGGCTCATCATCGCTTCCTCATAGTTCGTAGGTTCGCCATGGTCAAATAACATGACTTCCAGAATAGGATTACCGTACCACTCTGGTGCGGATCTTACTCTGGTTGACCTACGAGGTTCGGTAGTAACTTGATCTGAAGTTTCATGATCAATATCATTAGCTTCCTCACTAATTGGTGTAGTTGTCACAGGAACCGGTTCTTGTGATGAACTACTTTCCAATAAGGGAGCAGGTACAGTTACGTCATCAAGTTCTACTTTCCTCCCACTCACTTCTTTCGAGAGAAACTCCTTCTCTAGAAAGGATCCGAATTTAGCAACAAAAGTCTCGCCTTCATATCTGTGATAGAAAGTGTACCCAACAGTCTCTTTCGGGTATCCTATGAAGACACATTTCTCCGATTTGGGTTTGAGCTTATCTGGTTGAAGTTTCTTCACATAAGCATAGCAGCCCCAAACTTTAAGAAACGACAACTTTGGTTTCTTGCCAAACCACAGTTCATAAGGTGTCGTCTCGATGGATTTTGATGGTGCCCTATTTAACGTGAATGCGGTCGTCTCTAAAGCATAACCCCAGAACGATAGCGGTAAATCAGTAAGAGACATCATAGATCGTACCATATCTAGTAAAGTAGGATTACGACGTTCGGACACACCATTACGCTGTGGTGTTCCGGGTGGCGTGAGTTGCGAAACTATTCTGCATTGTTTCAAATGTAAATCAAACTCGTAACTCAAATATTCTTCTCCACGATCAGATCATAGAAACTTTATTTTCTTGTTACGATGATTTTCCACTTCAGTCTGAAATTCTTTGAACTTTTCAAATGTTTTAGACTTGTGTTTCATTAAGTAGATATACCCATATCTGCTCAAATCATCTGTGAAGGTGAGAAAGTAACGATACCCGCCGCGAGCCTCAATATTCATTGGACCACACACATCAGTATGTATGATTTCCAACAAATCAGTTGCTCGCTCCATAGTTCCGGAGAACGGCGTTTTAGTCATCTTGCCCGTGAGGCACGGTTCGCAAGTACCAAGTGATTCATAATCAAGTGATTCCAGAAGTCCATCAGTATGGAGTTTCTTCATGCGCTTTACACCAATATGACCCAAACGGCAGTGCCATAAATAAGTTGCACTATCATTATCAACTCTGCATCTTTTGGCTTCAACATTATGAATATGTGTATCACTACTATCGAGATTTAATAAAAATAGACCACTCTTCAAGGGTGCATGACCATAAAAGATATTACTCATATAAATAGAACAACCATTATTCTCTGATTTAAATGAATAACCGTCTCGCATCAAACAAGATCCAGATATAATGTTTATGCTCAACGCTAGCACCAAATAACAATTATTCAGGTCTAAAACTAATCCCGAAGGTAGATGTAGAGCTAGCGTGCCGACTGCGATCACATCGACTTTGGAACCATTTCCTACGCGCATCGTCACCTTGTCCTTAGCCAATCTTCGCTTAATCTATAGTCCCTATTTCGAGTTGCACATTTTAGCAACAGAACCAGTATCAAATACCCATGTGCTACTGCGAGCATTAGTAAGGTACACATCAATAACATGTATATCACATATACCTTTGTTCACCTTGCCATCCTTCTTATCCGCCAAATACTCGGGGCAGTTCCGCTTCCAGTGACCAGTCTGCTTGCAGTAGAAGCACTCAGTCTCAGGCTTAGATCCAGATTTGGGTTTCTTCTCTTGAGCAGCAACTTGTTTGTTGTTCTTCTTGAACTTCCCCTTCTTCTTCCCTTTACCCTTTTTCTTGAAACTGGTGGTCTTATTGACCATCAACACTTGATGCTCCTTCTTGATTTCTACCTCTGCAGCCTTTAGCATTGCGAAGAGCTCTGGAATAGTCTTGTCCATCCCTTGCATATTATAGTTCATCATGAAGCTCTTGTAGCTTGGTGGCAGTGAATGAAGAATTCTGTCAATGACATTATCATCAGGAAGATTAACTCCTAGTTGAATCAAGTGATTATTATACCCAGACATTTTGAGTATATGTTTGATACGTCTCCAACGTATCTATAATTTTTGATTGCTCCATGCTACTTTATCTACTATTTTAGGAAATATTGGGCTTTATTATCCACTTTTATATTATTTTTGGGACTAACCTATTAACCGGAGGCCCAGCCCAGATTTGTTGTTTTATGCCTATTTCAGTGTTTCGAGGAAAAGGAATATCAGATGGAGTCAAAACGGAACGTAATCAACTGGAGAAGTTATTTTTGGAAGGAAAGCAACCTGATAGACTTGGAGTGCACGTCAGGGGAGTCCCGGGCTGCCCACGAGGGTGGGGGGCGCGCCCACCCCCCTGGGCGCGCCCCTGCCTCGTGAGCACCCCGGAGGTCCACCGACATACCCCATGCACCCATATATACCTACGTACCCTAAAACATCCAGAACAGAAGATAGATCGGGAGTTCCGCCGCCGCAAGCCTCTGTAGCCACCAAAAACCTCTCGGGAGCCCGTTCCGGCGCCCTGCCAGAGGGGGATCCCATCACCGGAGGCCATCTTCATCATCCCGGCGCTATCCATGACGAGGAGGGAGTAGTTCACCCTCGGGGCTGAGGGTATCTACCAATAGCTATGTGTTTGATCTCTCTCTCTCTCTCTCGTGTTCTCTCTCGTGTTCCTCTATGGCATGATCTTGATGTATCCCGAGCTTTGCTATTGTAGTTGGATCTTATGATGTTTCTCCCCCTCTACTCTCTTGTGATGAATTGAGTTTCCCCTTTGAAGTTATCATATCGGATTGAGTCTTTTATGAGAACACTTGATGTATGTCTTGCCGTGATTATCTGTGGTGACAATGGGATATCATGTGCCACTTGATGTATGTTTTGGTGATCAACTTGCGGGTTTCGTGACATTGGGAACCTATGCATAGGGGTTGGCACACGTTCTTGACTCTCCGATAGAAACTTTGGGGCACTCTTTGAAGTACTTTTATGTTGGTTGGATGAATCTGAGATTGTGTGATGCATATCATATAATCATGCCCACGGATACTTGAGATGATAATGGAGTATCTAGGTGACATTAGGGTTTTGGTTGATTTGTGTCTTAAGGTGTTATTCTAGTATGAACTCTTTTATAGATTGATCTGAAAGAATAACTTTGAGGTGGTTTCGTACCCTACCATAATCTCTACTTTTGTTCTCCGCTTATAGTGGCTTTGGAGTGACTCTTTGTTGCATGTTGAGGGCTTGTTATATGATCTATCTATGTTATTATTGTTGAGAGAACTTGCACTAGTGAAAGTATGAACCCTAGGCCTTGTTTCCTATCATTGCAATACCGTTTACGCTCACTTTTATCATTAGTTACCTTGCTGTTTTTATATTTTCAGATTACAAAAACCTATATCTACCATCTATTTTGCACTTGTATCACCATCTCTTCGCCAAACTAGTGCACCTATACAATTTACCATTGTATTGGGTGTGTTGGGGACACAAGAGACTCTTTGTTATTTGGTTGCAGGGTTGCTTCAGAGGGGCCATCTTCAACCTACGCCTCCCACAGATTGATAAACCTTAGGTCATCCACTTGAGGGAAATTTGCTACTGTCCTACAAACCTGTGCACTTGCAGGCCCAACAACGTCTACAAGAAGAAGCTTGTGTAGTAGACATCAATGTTCACTGACTGAACTATTCTCTTCCATCTTGCAGCTATAGAACTTATTGGAGACTTCATATCTCTCAATCCGGGCATTTGCTTGAAATATTAACTTCATCTCCTGGAACATCTCATATGCTCCATGACGTTCAAAACATCGTTGAAGTCCTAGTTCTAAGCCGTAAAGCATGTCACACTGTACTATCGAGTAGTCATCAGCTTTGCTCTGCCAGATGTTATTAAAGGCTATCAGTTGCATCTGCAGCAGGCCTGGCACCCAGCGGTGCTTCCAGGACGTAATTCTTCTGTGCAGCAATGAGGATAATCCTCAAGTTACGGACCCAGTCCGTGTAATTGCTACTATCATCTTTCAACTTAGCTTTCTCAAGGAACGCATTAAAATTCAACGGAACAACAGCACTAGCCATCTATCTACAACAAGCATAGACAAGCAAAATACTATCAGGTACTAAGTTCATGATAAATTTAAGTTCAATTAATCATATTACTAAAGAACTCCCACTTAGACAGGCATCTCTCTAGTCATCTAAGTGATCACGTGATCCAAATCAACTAAACCATGTTCGATCATGACATGAGATGGAGTAGTTTTCAATGGTGAACATCACTATGTTGATCATATCTACTATATGATTCACGTTCGACCTTTCGGTCTCTGTGTTCCGAGGCCATATCTGTATATGCTAGGCTCGTCAAGTTTAACCTGAGTATTCCGCGTGTGCAACTGTTTTGCACCCATTGTATTTAAACATAGAGCCTATCACACCTGATCATCACGTGGTGTCTCAGCATGAAGAACTTTCGCAACAGTGCATACTCAGGGAGAACACTTCTTGATAATTTAGTGAGAGATCATCTTATAATGCTACTGTCAATCAAAGCAAGATAAGATGCATAAAGGATAAACATCACATGCAATCAACATAAGTGATATGATGTGCCCATCATCATCTTGTGCTTGTGATCTCCATCTCCGAAGCACCGTTGTGATCACCATCGTCACCAGCGCGACACCTTGATCTCCATCATAGCATCGTTGTCGTTTCGCCATCTATTGCTTCTATGACTATCGCTACCGCTTAGTGATAAAGTAAAGCAATTACAGGGCGTTTGCATTTCATACAATAAAGCGACAACCATATGGCTTCTGCCAGTTGCCGATAACTCGATCGGTTACAAAACATGATCATCTCATACAATAATATATAGCATCACATCTTGACCATATCACATCACAACATGCCCTGCAAAAACAAGTTAGACGTCCTCTAATTTGTTGTTGCAAATTTTACGTGGCTGCTACGGGCTGAGCAAGAACCGTTCTTACCTACGCATCAAAACCACAATGATAGTTCGTCAAGTTAGTGTTGTTTTAACCTTAGCAAGGACCGGGCGTAGCCACACTCGGTTCAACTAAAGTTGGAGAAACTGACACCCGCCAGCTACCTGTGTGCAAAGCACGTCGGTAGAACCAGTCTCGCGTAAGCGTACGCGTAATGTCGGTCCGGGCCGCTTCATCCAACAATACCGCCGAACCAAAGTATGACATGCTGGTAAGCAGTATGACTTGTATCGCCCACAACTCACTTGTGTTCTACTCGTACATATAACATCTACGCATAAAGCCAGGCTCGGATGCCACTGTTGGGTAACATAGTAATTTCAAAAAAAATCCTACGCACACGCAAGATCATGGTGATGCATAGCAACGAGAGGGGAGAGTGTTGTCCACGTACCCTCGTAAACCAAAAGCGGAAGTGTTAGAACAACGCGGTTGGTGTAGTCGTACGTCTTCACTGCCCGACCGATCAAGCACCAAAACTATGGCACCTCCGAGTTCTAGCACACGTTCAGGTCGATGACGTCCCTCGAACTCCGATCCAGCTGAGTGTCGAGGGAGAGTTCCGTCAGCATGACGGCGTGGTGACGATCTTGATGTTCTACCGTTGCAGGGCTTCGCCTAAGCACCGCTACAATCTTATCGAGGAGGACTATGGTGGAGAGGGGCACCGCACATGGCTAAGAGATCAAGAGATCAATTGTTGTGTCTATGGGGTGCCCCCTGCCCCGTATATAAAGGAGTGGAGGAGGGGGCCGGCCAAGGGGGGGTGGCGCGCCCTAGGGGGGGAGTCCAACTCCCACCAGGAGTAGGACTCCCCCCTTTCCTATTAGGAGAGGGAGAGGGAAGGAAGAGGAAGGAGGGAGGAAGGAAAGGGGGGGCGGCCCCCCTCCCAATTCAGATTGGGCTTGGGGGGGGGGGCTCCCTTGCTCCTTTCCCCTCCTTTCCACTAAGGCCCAATAAGGCCCATATACCTCCCGGAGGGTTCCGATAACCTCTTAGAGCTCCGGTATTGTCCCAATCTCACCCAGAACCTTTCCGGTGTCCAAATATAGTCGTCCAATATATCGATCTTTATGTCTCGACCATTTAGAGACTCCTCGTCATGTCCGTGATCACATCCGGGACTCCAAACAACCTTCGGTACATCAAAACTCATAAACTCATAATAAAACTATCAACGAAACCTTAAACGTGCGGATCCTACGGGTTCGAGAACTATGTAGACATGACTAAGACAAGTTTCCGATCAATAACCAATAGCGGAACCTGGATGCTCATATTGGCTCCTACATATTCTACGAATATCTTTATCGGTCAAACCGCATAACAACATACGTTTTTCCCTTTGTCATCGGTATGTTACTTGCCCGAGATTCGATCGTCGGTATCCCAATACCTAGTTCAATCTCGTTATTGGCAAGTCTCTTTACTCGTTACGTAATGCATCATTCCGTAACTAACTCATTAGCTACATTGCTTGCAAGGCTTATAGTGATGTGCATTACCGAGAGGGCCCAAGGATACCTCTCCGACAATCGGAGTGACAAAACCTAATCTCGAAATACACCAACTCAACATGTACCTTTGGAGACACCTGTAGAGCTCCTTTATAATCACCCAGTTACGTTGTGACGTTTGGTAGCACACAATGTGTTCCTCCGGTAAATGGGAGTTGCATAATCTCATAGTTGTAGGAACATGTATAAGTCATGAAGAAAGCAATAGCAACATACTAAATGATCAAGTGCTAAGCTAACGGAATGGGTCATGTCAATCACATCATTCTCCTAATGATGTGATCCCGTTAATCAAATGACAACTCATGTCTATGGTTAGGAAACATAACCATATTTGATTAATGAGCTAGTCAAGTAGAGGCATACTAGTGACATTAAGTTTGTCTATGTATTCACACATGTATCATGTATTCGGTTAATACAATTCTAGCATGAATAATAAACATTTATCATGATATAAGGAAATAAATAATAACTTTATTATTGCCTCTAGGGCATATTTCCTTCAGTCTCCCACTTGCACTAGAGTCAATAATCTAGATTACACAGTAATGATTCTAACACCCATGGAGCCTTGGTGCTGATCATCTTTTGCTCGTGGAAGAGGCTTAGTCAACAGGTCTGCAACATTCGGATCCGTATGTATCTTGCAAATCTCTATGTCTCCCACCTGGACTTGGTCCTGGATGGAATTGAAGCGTCTCTTGATGTGCTTGGTCCTCTTGTGAAATCTGGATTCCTTTGCCAAGGCAATTGCACCAGTATTGTCACAGAAGATCTTCATTGGTCCCGATGCACTAGGTATGACACCTAGATCGGAAATGAACTCCTTCATCCAGACTCCTTCATTTGTTGCTTCCGAAGCAGCTATGTACTCTGCTTCGCATGTAGATCCCACCATGACGCTTTGTTTAGAACTACGCTAACTGACAGCTCCACCGTTCAATATAAACACGTATCTAGTTTGCGATTTAGAATCGTCCAGATCAGTGTCAAAGCTTGCATCGACGTAACCATTTACGACCAGCTCTTTGTCACCTCCATAAACGAGAAACATATCCTTAGTCCTTTTCAGGTATTTCAGGATATTCTTGACCGCTGTCCAGTGATCCACTCCTGGATTACTTTGGTACCTCCCTGCTAAACTTATTGCTAAGCATACGTCAGGTCTGGTACACAGCATTGCATACATGATAGAGCATATGGCTGAAGCATAGGGAACATCTTTCATTTTCTCTCTATCTTCTGCTGTGGTCGGGCATTGAGTCTGACTCAACTTCACACCTTGTAATACAGGCAAGAACCCTTTCTTTGCCTGATCCATTTTGAACTTTTTCAAAACTTTACCAAGGTCTGTGCTTTGTGAAAGTCCAATTAAGCGTCTTGATCTATCTCTATTGATCTTGATGCCTAATATGTAAGCAGCTTCACCAAGGTCTTTCATCGAAAAGCTTTTATTCAAGTATCCCTTTATGCTATCCAGAAATTCTATATCATTTCTAATTAATAATATGTCATCTACATACAATATCAGAAATGCTACAGAGCTCCCACTCACTTTCTTGTAAATACAGGCTTCTCCAAAAGTCTATATAAAATCATATGCTTTGATCACACTATCAAAGCGTTTATTCCAACTCCGAGAGGCTTGCACCAGTCCATCAATGGATCGCTGGAGCTTGCACACTTTGTTAGCACCTTTTGGATCGACAAAACCTTCTGGTTGCATCATATACTACTCTTCTTCCAGAAATCCATTCAGGAATGCAGTTTTGACATCCATTTGCCATATTTCATAATCATAAAATGCGGCAATTGCTAACATGATTCGGACATACTTAAGCATCGCTACGGGTGAGAAAGTCTCATCGTAGTCAACCCCTTGAATTTATCGAAAACCTTTCACAACAAGTCGAGCTTTGTAGACAGTTATATTACCATTAGCGTCAGTCTTTTTCTTGAAAATACATTTATTCTCGATGGCTTGCCGATCATCGGGCAAGTCAACCAAAGTCCATACTTTGTTCTCATACATGGATCCCATCTCAGATTTCATGGCCTCAAGCCATTTTGCGGAATCTGGGCTCATCATCGCTTCCTCATAGTTCGTAGGTTCGCCATGGTCAAGTAACATGACTTCTAGAATAGGATTACCGTACCACTCTGGTGTGGATCTTACTCTGGTTGACCTACGAGATTTGGTAGTAACTTGATCTGAAGTTTCATGATCAATATCATTAGCTTCCTCACTAATTGGTGTAGTTGTCACAGGAACCGGTTCTTGTCATGAACTACTTTCCAATAAGGGAGCAGGTATAGTTACGTCATCAAGTTCTACTTTCCTCCCACTCACTTCTTTCGAGAGAAACTCCTTCTCTAGAAAGGATCCGAATTTAGCAACAAAAGTATTGCCTTCAGATCTATGATAGAAAGTGTACCCAATAGTCTCTTTTGGGTATCCTATGAAGACACATTTCTCCTATTTGGGTTCGAGCTTATCTGGTTGAAGTTTCTTCACATAAGCATCGCAGCCCCAAATTTTAAGAAATGACAACTTTGGTTTCTTGCCAAACCACAGTTCATAAGGTGTCGTCTCGACGGATTTTGATGGTGCCCTATTTAACGTGAATGCGGTCGTCTCTAAAGCATAACCCCAGAACGATAGCGGTAAATCAGTAAGAGACATCATAGATCGTACCATATCTAGTAAAGTAGGATTACGACGTTCGGACACACCATTACGCTCTGGTGTTCCGGGTGGCATGAGTTGCGAAACTATTCTGCATTGTTTCAAATGTAAACCAAACTCGTAACTCAAATATTCTCCTCCACGATGAGATCGTAGAAACTTTACTTTCTTGTTACGATGATTTTGCACTTCAGTCTAAAATTCTTTGAACTTTTCAAATGTTTTAGACTTGTGTTTCATTAAGTAGATATACCCATATCTGCTCAAATCATCTGTGAAGGTGAGAAAATAATGATACCCGCCGCGAGCCTCAATATTCATTGGACCACACACATCAGTATGTATGATTTCCAACAAATCAGTTGTTTGCTCCATAGTTCCGGAGAACGGCGTTTTAGTCATCTTGCCCGTGAGGCACGGTTCGCAAGTACCAAGTGATTCATAATCAAGTGATTCCAGAAGTCCATCAGTATGGAGTTTCTTCATGCGCTTTACACCAATATGACCCAAACGGCAGTGCCATAAATAAGTTGCACTATCATTATCAACTATGCATCTTTTAGCTTCAACATTATGAATATGTGTATCACTACTATTGAGGTTTAATAAAAATAGACCACTCTTCAAGGGTGCATGACCATAAAAGATATTACTCATATAAATAGAACAACCATTATTATCTGATTTAAATGAACAACCGTCTCGCATCAAACAAGTTCCAGATATAGTGTTCATGCTCAACGCTAGCACCAAATAATTATTATTCAGGTCTAAAACTAATCCCGAAGGTAGATGTAGAGGTAGCGTGCCGACCAAGATCACATCGACTTTGGAACCATTTCCCACGCGCATCGTCACCTCGTCCTTAGCCAATCTTTGCTTAATCTATAGTCCCTGTTTCGAGTTGCAAATTTTAGCAACAGAACCAGTATCAAATACCCAGGTGCTACTACGAGCATTAGTAAGGTACACATAAATAACATGTATATCACATATACCTTTGTTCACCTTGCCATCCTTCTTATCCGCCAAATACTCGGGGCAGTTCCGCTTCCAGTGACCAGTCTGCTTGCAGTAGAAGCACCCGGTCTCAGGCTTAGATCCAGACTTGGGTTTCTTCTCTTGAGCAGCAACTTGTTTGTTGTTCTTCTTTAAGTTCCCCTTCTTCTTCCCTTTACCCTTTTTCTTGAAACTGGTGGTCTTATTGACCATCAACACTTGATGCTCCTTCTTGATTTCTACCTCCGCAGCCTTTAGCATTGCGAAGAGCTCGGGAATAGGCTTGTCCATCCCTTGCATATTATAGTTCATCACCAAGCTCTTGTAGCTTGGTGACAGTGATTGAAGAATTCTATCAATGACACTATCATCAGGAAGATTAACTCCCAGTTGAATCAAGTGATTATTATACCCAGACATTTTGAGTATATGTTCACTGAAATAACTATTCTCTTCCATCTTGCAGCTATAGAACTTATTGGAGACTTCGTATCTCTCAATCCGGGCATTTGCTTGAAATATTAACTTCAACTCCTGGAACATCTCATATGCTCCATGACGTTCAAAACGTCGTTGAAGTCCCGGTTCTAAGCTGTAAAGCATGTCACACTGAACTATTGAGTAGTCATCAGCTTTGCTCTGCCAGACGTTCTTAAAGGCTATCAGTTGCATCTGCAGCAGGCCTGGCACCTAGCGGTGCTTCCAGGACATAATTCTTCTGTGCAGCAATGAGGATAATCCTCAAGTTACGGACCCAGTCCGTGTAATTGCTACCATCATCTTTCAACTTAGCTTTCTCAAGGAACACATTGAAATTCAATGGAACAACAACACGAGCCATCTATCTACAACAAACATAGACAAGCAAAATACTATTAGGTACTAAGTTCATGATAAATTTAAGTTCAATTAATCATATTACTAAAGAACTCCCACTTAGACAGACATCTCTCTAGTCATCTAAGTGATCACGTGATCCAAATCAACTAAACCATGTCCGATCATCACGTGAGATGGAGTAGTTTTCAATGGTGAACATCACTATGTTGATCATATCTACTATATGATTAACATTCGACCTTTCGGTCTCCGTGTTCCGAGGCCATATCTGTATATGCTAGGCTCGTCAAGTTTAACCTGAGTATTCAGCGTGTGCAACTGTTTTGCACCCGTTGTATTTGAACGTAGAGCCTATCACACCCGATCATCACTTGAAGTCTCAGCACGAAAAACTTTCGCAACGGTGCATACTCAGGGAGAACACTTCTTCATATTTTAGTGAGAGATAATCTTATAATGCTACCGTCAATCAAAGCAAGATAAGATGCATGATAACCCACAAGTATAGGGATCGCAACCGTTTTCGAGGGTAGAGTATTCAACCCAAATTTGTTGATTCGACACAAGGGGAGCCAAAGAATATTCTCAAGTATTAGCAGCTGAGTTGTTAATTCAACCACACCTGGAAACTTAATATCTGCAGCAAAGTGTTTAGTAGCAAAGTAATATGATAGTGGTGGTAACGGTAACAAAAGTAAAGACAGCAAAAGTAATGTTTTTGGTATTTTATAGTGATTGTAACAGTAGCAATGGAAAAGTAAATAAGTGAGAACCAGTATATGGAAAACTCGTAGGCACTGGATTAGTGATGGATAATTATGCCGGATGCGGTTCGTCATGTAACAGTCATAACATAGGGTGACACAGAGCTAGCTCCAATTCATCAATGTAATGTAGGCATGTATTCCGTATATAGTCATACGTGCTTATGGAAAAGAACTTGCATGACATCTTTTGTCCTACCCTCCCGTGGCAGCGGGGTCCTATTGGAAACTAAGGGATATTAAGGCCTCCTTTTAATAGAGAACCGGAACAAAGCATTAGCACATAGTGAATACATGAACTCCTCAAACTATGGTCATCATCGGGGGTGGTCCCGATTATTGTCACTTCGGGGTTGCCGGATCATAACACATAGTAGGTGACTATAGACTTGCAAGATAGGATCAAGAACACACATATATTCATGAAAACATAATAGGTTCAGATCTGAAATCTTTGCACTCGGGCCCTAGTGACAAGCATTAAGCATAGCAAAGTCATAGCAACATCAATCTTAGAACATAGTGGATACTAGGTATCAAACCCTAACAAAACTAACTCGATTACATGATAAATCTCATCCAACCCATCACCGTCCAGCAAGCCTACGATGGAATTACTCATGCAAGGCAGTGAGCATCATGAAATTGGTGATGGAGGATGGTTGATGATGACAGTCGGTGTCAAAACCGGCGGATCTCGGGTAGGGGGTCCCGAACTGTGCGTCTAGGCGGATGGTAACAGGAGACAAGGGACACGATGTTTTTACCCAGGTTCGGTCCCTCTCGATGGAGGTAAAACCCTACTCCTGCTTGATTGATATTGATGATATGGGTAGTACAAGAGTAGATCTACCATGAGATCAGAGAGGCTAAACCCTAGAAGCTAGCCTATGGTATGATTGTTGTTCGTCCTATGGACTAAAACCCTCCGGTTTATATAGGCACCGAAGAGGGTTAGGGTTGCACAGAGTCGGTTACAATGGTAGGAGATCTACATATCCGTATAGCCAAGCTTGCCTTCCACGCCAAGGAAAGTCCCTTCCGGACACGGGACGAAGTCTTCAATCTTGTATCTTCATAGTCCAGGAGTCCGGCCGAAGATGATAGTTCGGCTATCCGGACACCCCCTAGTCCGGGACTCCATTAGTAGCCCCTGAACTAGGCTTCAATGACGACGAGTCCGGCGCGCATATTGTCTTCGGCATTGCAAGGTGGGTTCCTCCTCCGAATACTTCATAGAAGATTTTGAACACAAGGATAGTGTCCGGCTCTGCAAAATAAGTTCCACATACCACCGTAGAGAGAATAATATTTACACAAGTTCAATCTGTTGACGTATTCCGTGGCGTGACATCACACCACGGCCAGCCTTTATTCGAATCGTTTTTACTGTTCCACCTCAGCGCGTTTAGCGAGGTGGTTTCCTTGGCGCGTCTTGTCAAAGCAGAGATCGTGTCCCCTTATTCCGGGATTCTCATCAATACGGGCGTGGGTAACCAGCCGTGCCCGTTGGCACGTCTCCTCTATCGAAGGCGAGTCCCGAACGGTCACGGGGGAGGCTCTTGGTATTCAACCTCTTTATAAAGAGACCAAGGCTCCACTCCCTTCTTTCAATCTCAATCGAATCCGCCCCTTGCCTCGAGTTCCAACACCCAAAGCTCCAGATTCAGGCGCTTCGAACCTTCGATGATGTCCAGCTCCAACCTGCAAGGCCGGTGGATGCCTTCCTCCGTTACGGAAGAAGACGTGCTAAAGCTAAGAGATGCCAAGTATTTAACCGGCGAAATTTCGCATAGGCTGCCTGCCCAAGGGCAAGTTATTCCCACTCCCAAGCCTGGTGAAAGCGTGGTGTTCACGTCTCACTTCCTTCGGGGGCTAAGCTTCCTGACGGACCCCTTCGTGAGGGGGCTCATGTTTTACTACGGGTTGGAATTTCACGACTTGGATCCGGATTCCATCCTCCACATCTCATCGTTCATCGTCGTGTGCGAAGCCTTCCTCCGCATTACCCCTCACTTCGGATTATGGCTCAAGACCTTCAAAGTGGAGCCGAAGATGATCAAGGGGCAACAGGCAGAGTGTGGAGGGGCTGTTATAAGCAAGAATGTTGATGCTCCGTGGCCCGAGGGCTCTTTTCAAGAGGAGCTCAGTTTATGGCAACAAGAGTGGTTTTATATCACAGCTCCCAGGGGCACCAAATGGGTGGCGCCACCTGCCTTTCGCTCGGGTCCTCCATCGCGGCTGGCATCATGGGTCAATAAAGGGCTTGACTGGGGGTCGTCCAAGGACGTGCCCTTGCTGCAGGGCCGCATTCGAGACCTCCTAGAAAGAGAGATCACTTTGATCGTAGTAGCGCAGGTCCTGCCCTGCAGACATCGCCCCCTCCGCCTATGGGAGTTTAACCCGGAGGGACCACGAGCTCTCCAACATTTTATGCGCGCGACGCTCGTGGAGATGTACAAGCTTTTCTTTGGATCACAAGAGATGTGTTCGTACTTGACCGAGGACGCAGGTCTGAGCTGCAATCGCCTAGATACTCAAGTAAGTAGCCCTGTACCCGGACATGCTATCCTATATTTATCACAAACTTGCCCTTTAAAAGAGCTGTCCCTTGAACAGGAGTGGATAGCGAAAGCAAAGTTAATCAGGTGTCCGGCCCCCCTCCCTGAGACCACGCCGGATCCTGTGTTAACCAGGATGCTGGAGGTTGCGCCTTCGGAAGAAGGTGAAGGGGGGAACAAGGAAGCTACCGCCTCCGCGAAAGAGGCTGCCAGGAAGGGAGGGATCGAGAATCCCTCCATCCAAGGGAAGAAGAGGACCGCCTCTAAAGACCTGGAGACCATGGTCTCAAAGCGGGGAAGAAATCTTCGTCAGAGGGTCCGGCGCCGAGAGATGCCTCGGACGCATTATGCCCCCAAAGGGATCAGCCCTCCACCAAGCCGTAAGTAAAAAGGGGAGTTTTTATTAAAATAAAGGATATCCCTACCCTATTTCTGATAACTGAAATTTTACCTTGTAGTTCGGATCTCAGCCCTTCTCAGCAGAGCTCATCTTCAGGGGATCTTCGTCCGGAGATGATAGAGAGCGAAACGCCTCCCCCTGCCGTACCGTCTTATGAGGCGGGCGACCCTGAGGTGTCTTCACGGAGGGTTTCTCCGAGTCCGGCGGGGCCGGAAGGTAGTCGTATGTCCCCTCAAAGCCCTCTGAGCCCGGCCTTTGAAAAAGGCCATCGGACGAGTCCGGCACCATATGGTGTACGGTCGGAGGAGCTGAAGGATCTGCTTGGGCGAGCATTTATCTCAGAATATCACCGTGCGTTAATGAGTACGGTGATTGAAAGGATTTCATCCGCTAAGAGCGGATTGCATGAAGCCGTCAGAAGTTTACTGACAGGTTTTGAGGTACGCAAAATGATGTATCTTCTGATAGTTCCGCATATAAAATGCGCCCTGTGTAGATAGTAGCCCCTGAGGCACGGTGTGTTGTCAAAAATGACAGCGCGCCGAGCATCATAATCCCAGGTATAATGTGTCGCCCTTCCTATGCAGGTGGCGAAGGGTCCAGTGGCTGGCCGGACTAATGATTTTGCCGAACTAAAGCGGCAACTTGACGTGGCGGATGTCGACATCGCGCTTGTCAATAGGCGACTTGACGAGTCACAAGGTATGCAATTTCCCCGCGGACACCTGGTAAGGGAGCTTGATGCCCGTGCCTTACAACAAGTATGCTTGACGCAGATGGTGCCGCTGCCATGGAGAACCTGCGGGCGGAGCTTGCCCAAGCCAAGGAGCAGGCCAGAAAGAGTGACGCGGCTGCCTTAAAGGCGGCCGAAGAGCTAAAAGCCGAACAGGCTGCTCACTGCCGAAGCAAGAAGGAGATGGCCGAGATGGCCGTGGAGTTGAAGAATGCTGCCGACCGCTGCAAGCTTCTTGAAGAAGAAGATTGGGCGGTATGAGAGGACCTGAAGAAGGCCACTGCCGAGGCCAAGGATGCTCGCTCTGCGATGAGAGCTATGAAGGAGGAGCTGCGTCAGGCCGGAGAGATCGCGGCTGGAAAGCCCTTTCTGCTGCGGAGGAAATTCCTGGACCCTAATTATGCTCAGTTGGACCGGCTGTGGAGTGCGGAAGATGCTTATCTGGACTTGGCGGCAAGTGCGGCGGACGCGTCCGAACACTTCCGAGATCAAGAGGATCACGAAACGGGAAAGGTTTTTTGGTCGCAGTTCCATAATCCAGAGCGCCCACTTTCATTAACCGATCGCTTGGCCGAATGGGCGGAGCTGAATAGGTTATCCGGACTTGCCATGAAGGATGTTGTGAGTCTTTTCTGGCCGAAGAGGCCTGAGCCGAAGAGTTATTTTGGCATGGTGCAGCAGTTCCTTGGTGCGGTGTCGCATATCAATGCAATGAGGAGGTTGGCATGCATAGAGGGTGCGCGGATGGCTCTTGCCCGTGTCAAGACATACTGGGCGGAGATGAAGGCCACCGATGTTGCAACCCAAGATTCGGACGGAAGCCGAGTACCTGTCGATCACTATTTTCAGGAAGTTCTGTCGGGCGCTCGTTTAATAGAGACGCAATGCTCGAAGGATATTATGTTCGAATAACATGTATCATTGTGAAACAATGTTTCGATGAAATATAGAAGCTTTTTATACTCGTGCTTTCAAGAATTAAAATACCTCTTGTGCGGCCGTTAATGTATATGTGTATATAACCTGAAAGATGGCAGTCTTCGGCTTCAGCCCCCATGCATATAATGCGGGGGTGTTTGCAAAAGGTGCATTTTCACACTTGATCCAACGTCTTGGTCCTATAAAGGAGGTGGTAGCATAGCAAACTAGCCAACCGGACTATAATGCTTTATCACTTTCACTTAGCCATAGGAGTTTGACAATGGGACTACTATATAGCCCCTAGGGGCACCGCGCTCACCCTAATTCGTGGCGGGTATGTGCCTGACCGGGAAATGGCCCTTCGTCAATGCGGAGGAATCCTATAGATTCCGGCGGGTCATCGAGTGGTTGACCAGTCTCACGCTATATCATGACAGTCAGTTTTCGGCTTTCTCTACTGAGGTGCTCACCTGGCCGAACCGGGGCACAATCGCAGTAGTTCTCTTGGTGTCGCGTTAGCCGATAGAGCAGAACGTAAGGCAGCAAAACACAGGAGCCGGGCAAACCCAACATTTGACCAAAGACATGATTCAGAGCTGATGCATATAAGGCCTAACTCAAGACGCCGAACACTCCCTAAGGTATTCGGTCTTTATGAAAACGGGCCGAACAACGCCCTTGGTAATAAGCCCCTGGTGTCCAGGTAAGCGCAAAATTCTAACGTGGCCTATGCCAAAACGCCAGCCTCCTCCTCGGTTATAGTAAGAAACCAGGGGATGTGTATCAACAAGAGACAGTAAAAAAGGTTTATGCAGGGTCTTAATCTGAAAAGAATCCTTGCAACGGGTCCCTACTGCACGTCTGCGCCTGTGTCTCCGTTGTGCCGTATCCTGGACGGGTGTCGCACGGTGTTCATCTGTAAAAGAGAGGAACTTAGTTGAAAAAGATCATGCAAAAATGTACATTATATTAAATAAACAAAGTACATTTCAAAAAATGAATAAAAATGAGCTTTATTGTCTCTTGTTGTATATGCGCGGAGCCCTTAGTGTGAGGGTGTGCAGCTGGTAAGCCCCTGTATGTTTACGCCGGACTCGTCTAACCGTGTCCGGGGTCTGAACGACCTGTTTGGGTTCTTGAATTAGTGAAGCCGGTTTAGTGTGTGGCTGTCGAGGTAGTCACACAATCTTCCGTGCTCGAGGAACACTCGATATTTCCCTTTAAGGAGATGATGCCTCGTGGACCGGGCATTTTAAGTGTGAGGGATGCATAATGCAGTATTGTGTTAAAGCGGGCGAAAGCTTCGCGCCCCAGTAGTACTTGATAGCTACTTGTAAATGGGGCGAGGTGGAAGGTTAACTTTTCACGGCGGAAGTTGTCGGGTGAGCCGAACACAACTTCTAGCAATAGAGAGCCCGTACAATGGGCATATTGGCCTGGCATTACCCCTTGAAAGGAAGTGTTGCTATGGCGAATTTTGGTTGGGTCTATCCCCATTTTGCGGATTGTGTCCTGATAAAGCAGGTTTAGATCACTGCCGCCGTCCATTTGGACTTGTGTAAATTGGAGTCCATCGATTATCGGATCTAATATCAAGGCAGTCCTCCTGCATTCCGGATTCTTCTAGAGTAATCCTGATGGTCGAAGGTGATTGGTTTTGACGACCAGTGGCGGGACTCCTCTAGGATAGGCCGTATGGCGCGTATCTCTATGGGCACCGTTCTGTTTTTCCCTTTTGTCACGTAAAGTGACTTTACTGTTTTGACTTCTTGTGGGAAATTCTTTTGTTTTCCGGTGCTCTGCTTGTGGGGTTCGTCATCGTCCTCGCTTGGTGTTTTGAGCCCCTTGTGTTTGGCGATGAGTTTGCCGGACTGCTTGAAGACCCAACAATCTCTGTGGGTATGATTTGCAGGCTTCCCGGGGGTACTGTGGATTTGGCATACCTTGTCCAAGATTTTGTTTAAGTTAGATAGCTCGTCCCTGTTATCCTTAGGGGACAGTTCTCTATGATTCTGTTGTGAGCTTTTGAATCCGGCGTTGACTGCCATGCTCTTCGGGCTGTTGCCCTTGGTCCGTCGCTGGTCCTTGCTGCGTCGCGGTTTCCCGCTTCCATCCCTAACTTCGGATGTACTTGGGTCGCTGGTATTGCATCTTGCCAGCCAGCTATCCTCTCCCGCGCAAAATCGGGTCATGAGGCTTGTTAATGCGGCCATTATTCTTGGTTTTTCTTGGCCGAGGTGTCTGGCGAGCCATTCGTCTCGGACGTTGTGTTTGAAAGCTGCTAAGGCTTCAGCGTCCGGAAAGTCGACTATTTGGTTCTTTTTAGTAAGGAATCTGTTCCAGAATTTTCGGGTTGACTCTCTGGGTTGTTGAGTTATGTGACTTAAATCGTCTGCATCCGGAGGTCGGACATAGGTCCCTTGAAAATTTGCCCGAAAAGCATCCTCGAGCTCTTCCCAACTTCCAATGGTGTTTTCGGGGAGGCTTTTGAGCCAATGCCGGGCTGGCCCTTTGAGCTTGAGGGGTAAGTATTTTATGGCGTGGAGGTCATCTCCTCTATCCATGTGTATGTGGAGGATGTAATCCTCAATCCAGACTCCAGGGTCTGTTGTTACGTCGTATGCCTCTATGTTTACGGGCTTGAATCCCGCTGGAAATTCATGATCCAGAACCTCATCGGTGAAACATAGGGGATGTGCGGCACCCCTATATTTAGGTGTACCGTAATATTCGGATACTTGATGTGTTGCATTGCTTACTAGAGCTTGCTTTCTTGGCCCGTAGATGGATCTAATTGGGCCATCTTTTTTATGCGAATTAGTGTGCGGATCGCGTGCCGGCTTGTGTGCGGCGCCGTTTGCCGCTCTATGTTTGCCATGGGGTTGTCTATCCGACAGGGTGGTCTCCTTGTTCTTTGATTGCCGTGGCTCTATGGCCTCCTCGTCAAATTCTGCCAGTAGTTTTCGCTTTGGGTAGCTCTTTGTTCGGCGACTGCCGCTGTATTTGTCTGCGGTGTTGAGTACTTTGCTCCATCTGATTCTGAGCGCATCTTCCGCTGTTTTGAGCTTCCGCTTCTGCTTCTTTAGGCTACATGCAGTGGTGACGAGCCTTTTATGGAGGTTCTTCTGCTCCTGTAACTTGTCCGGCGTGAGATCGTCCGGACTGTTATCTTCGCCGGGAACGGGTTGTTTATCCGGATTGTCCTGTTCGAACGGTTGCTCAATAGCATGTCCGTCGTCCACCAGTTCGCCCTGCTCTATGGCTGGGTCTATATGGCTGTGTTCTGTGTCGAGGCGGGATTTTGAGCGGCGCTTACGTCGCCGTTTTGACTGCTTTTCGAGGGAATGATCCCTCGTGGCGTCCCGTTGTTCCTCGACGTCGCTTCCTTTAGGTGTGTCCACCATGTATACATCGTGAGATGAGGTGGCTGTCCAGTGCCCTATGGGTGCTGGTTCATGTTTGTCTTCTACATCGTCGTCCACACCGTTGATGTCTTCGGAATCGAAGTCGAGCACGTCGTTTAAACTTTCGACAGTGGCTACGAAGTGGGTGGTGGGTGGGTTTCGAATTTCTTCGTCGTCCGCATCCCAACCTTCCTGATCACAGTCTGGCCAGGACTCTCCTGATAGAGAGAGAGACTTTAGTGAATTTAGGATGTCGCCAAAGGGCGAGTGCTGAAAGATGTCCGCAGCAGTGAACTCCATGATCGGCACCCAATTGGATTCGATTGGCAGGGGCGCGGCAGGTTCGGAGTCCGGAGAGAAGTCCGGCACCTTGGAGTCGCGAGCTTCGCAAAGGACAGGGTTGGTGTTCGGCTCAATCGCCGTAGAGATAGCAGCCCCCGAGGCGGTGTCCAGCCACCCATCCTCGATTGGCGCAGTCGGCTCCGAGCTAAGGGTCGGAGCGGACGCCTGGGCGGCCTCCAGGGCACTGTCCGGCAGCAGAGCTATATCATGTCCATCATGACAGTGCGGCACGCTTGGCTGTGGCTCAAACCCATTGAAGATCAAATCTCCGCGGGCATCCGCCGTGTAGTTTAAACAACCAAATCTGACCTTATGGCCAGGGGCGTAGCTTCCAATCTGCTCCAGATGGCCAAGCGAATTGGCCCGCAGTGCAAAGCCGCCGAATACGAAGATCTGTCCGGGGAGAAAAGTCTCACACTGGACCGCATCGTTGTTGATGATCGAAGGAGCCATCGGGCCTAAAGATGACAACACAGAGGAACTCTCAATGAAAGCACCAATGTTGGTATCAAAACCGGCGGATCTCAGGTAGGGGGTCCCGAACTGTGCGTCTAGGCGGATGGTAACAGGAGACAAGGGACACGATGTTTTTACCCAGGTTCGGGCCCTCTCGATGGAGGTAAAACCCTACTCCTGCTCGATTGATATTGATGATATGGGTAGTACAAGAGTAGATCTACCACGAGATCAGAGAGGCTAAACCCTAGAAGCTAGCCTATGGTATGATTGTTGTTCGTCCTATGTACTAAAACCCTCCGGTTTATATAGGCACCGAAGAGGGTTAGGGTTACACAGAGTTGGTTACAATGGTAGGAGATCTACATATCTGTATCGCCAGGCTTGCCTTCCATGCCAAGGAAAGTCCCATCCGGACACGGGACGAAGTCTTCAATCTTGTATCTTCATAGTCCAGGAGTCCGGCCGAAGATGATAGTTCGGCTATCCGGACACCCCCTAGTCCGGGACTCCCTCAATGACGACGGCGACGAATCCCCCACTCCGGAGCCCCGAACGGACTCCAGATCAGCCCTCCCGAGAGAGATTAGGGCTTGGCGGCGGCTCCGTATCATAAAACGCGATGATTTCTTCTCTCTGATTTTTTTCTCCCCAAAAGCCAATATATGGAGTTGGAGTTGGCGTCGGAGGGTCTCCAGGGGGCCCACGAGGTTGGGGGGCTTGCCCAGGAGGGGGGGCGCGCCCCCCACCCTCGTGAGCAGGGTGTGGGCCCCTGGTCTTCATCTTTGGCGAGGATTTTTTATTATTTATTCTAAGATATTCCGTGGAGTTTCAGGTCATTCCGAGAACTTTTATTTTCTGCACATAAAACAACATCATGGCAATTCTGCTGAAAACAGCGTCAGTCCGGGTTAGTTCCATTCAAATCATACAAGTTAGAGTCCAAAACAAGGGCAAAAGTGTTTGGAAAAGTAGATACGACGGAGACGTATCAACTCCCCCAAGCTTAAACCCTTGCTTGTCCTCAAGCAATTCAGTTGACAAACTGAAAGAGAAAAAGAAAAACTTTTACAAACTCTGTTTGCTCTTGTTGTTGTAAACATGAAAAGCCAGCATTCAAGTTTCAGCAAATATTATGAACTAACCATACTAACAATAACACATAGGTCTCACAATTACTCATATCAATAGCATAATTAGCTAGCGAGCTATAATGACAAAACTCGGATGACAACACTTTCTCAAAATAATCATAACATGATATAACAAAATGGTATCTCGCTAGCCCTTTTCGAGACCACAAAACATAAATGCAGAGCACCTTTAAAGATCAAGGACTGACTAAACATTGTAATTCATGGTAAAAGAGATCCAGTCAAGTCATACCCAATATAAACCAATTATAATGAATGCAAACGACAGTGTGCTCTCCGGCGGGTGCTTTTAATAAGAAGGATGATGACTCAACATAAAAGTAAATAGAGAGGCCCTTCGCAGAGGGAAGCAGGAATTTGTAGAGGTGCCAGAGCTCGGTTTTTAAATAGAGATAAATTATATTTTGAGCGGCATACTTTCATTGTCAACATAACAACTAAGAGACGATGATATCTTCCATGCTAAACAAATTATAGGCGGTTCCCAAACTGAATGGTAAAGTTTATACTCCCTCTCCCCCACAAGCATCAATCCATGGCTTGCTCGAAACAACGAGTGCCTCCAACATTCAACGGGTCCCAGGGGGAGTTTTGTTTGCAATTATTTTGATTTAGTTTGCATAAAGCATGGGACTGGGCATCCCGGTGACCAGCCATTTTCTCGTGAATGAGAAGCGGAGTCCACTCCTCTGGAGAATAACCCGCCTAACACGGAAGATAAGGGCAGCCCTAGTTGACATATGAGCTATTCGAGCATGCAAAACAGAATGTTTATTTGAAGGTTTAGAGTTTGGCACATATGAATTTACTTGGAACGGCAGGTAAATACCGCATATAGGTAGGTGTAGTGGACTCATATGGAACAACTTTGGGGTTTTAAGGAGTTTGGATGCACAAGTAGTATTCTCGCTTAGTACAGGTGAAGGCTAGCAAAAGACTGGAAAGCGACCAACTGAGAGAGCAACAACAGTCGTAAACATGCATTAAAATTAATTTACACCGAATACAAGCATGCGTAGGATATAATCTACCATGAACATAAATATCATGAAGGCTATGTTGATTTGATTCAACTACATGCGTGAACATGTGCCAAGTCTAGTCACTCAATTCATTTAAAGGAGGATACCATCCCATCATACCACATCATAATCATTCTAATAGCATGTTGGCACGCAAGGTAAACCATTATAACTCATAGCTAATCAAGCATGGCACAAGCAACTATAATCTCTAAATGTCATTGCAAATATGTTTACTTCATAATAGCTGACCCAGGAACGATGAATCATCATATTTACAAAAACAAGAGAGGTCGAGTTCATACCAGCTTTTCTCATCCCAATAAGTCCATCATATATCATCATTATTGCCTTTCACTTGCACGACCGAACGATGTGTATAATAATAAGAGTGCACGTGCATTGGACTAAGCTAGAATCTGCAAGCATTCAACTCAAGAGAGAAGACAAGTAATATGGGCTCTAGGTTAAATAAACAATCATGCATATAAGAGCCACTTCAACAATTTAATCATGGTCTTCTCCTACTGACCCCCAAAGAAAATAAAAGAAATAAAAACTATTTACACAGGAAAGCTCCCAACAAGCAAAAGAAGAACGGGAAATATTTTTGGGTTTTCTTTTCAATTACTATAGCAAAGAAATAAATTACTACTATTTTTTCTGGTTTTTTCTTAAGGTTTATTAAACTCACACAAAGAAAGCGGGAAAAAGAAAATAAACTAGCATGGATATTACAGTGAAAGAGTGTGAGCACCGACATCTAGCAATGAGTGTGTGTGAGCATGAATGTAATGTCAGTGGGAAATATGTACTCCCCCAAGCTTAGGCTTTTGGCCTAAGTTGGTCTATTGCCAGGGATAGCCTGGCGGATACCCATAGGTGAAGCTAGGGTCATACTGCGATGCAGCGGCTATCGCCGCCTGAGCTGTAGCATCGCGTCGAGAAGCCTCCGCTCTCCTCTCGTACTCATCTGCCTCCTCTTTGGTAATAATATATCTTCCTTTTGCCTGAGAATCAAAGAAGGCAGGAGCAGGAAGAGCAATATGGACTACATGTCGTTTGTTAAAGATTAGTCGATACTAGAGAGGTGGTTCAGTCCTCTCAACAAACTGGTGGGAAACCATAGAATCAAAATCTAAATAAGTAGGGGGTAACTCCATATCACCCTCACGAATGTCTATCTCAAGAAAATTAGCTAAGCGGGTTGCATAAATTCCTCCAAAGAAATCTCCATTATGTCTATTATGATGCAACCTGCGAGCTACAATGGCTCCCATATGATAAGATTGGTCTCCTAACACAGCACTTCTGAGAATGCTGAGATCAGGGACACACATGTGACATGCTTCATCCTTAGCATTTATGCATCTACCTATGAAGAGAGCAAAATAATGGATAGCGGGAAAGTGAACGCTCCCTATAGTGGCTTGTGTTATATCTCTGGATTCCCCCACAGTTATTCTAGCAAGAAAGTCTCTATATTCAAATTTAGGGGGATCCCTGACACTACCCCAAGATGGAAGTTTGCAAGCAGAAGTGAAATCCTCTAAGTCCATGGTATAAGATTTGTCATAAAGGTCAAACATGACTGAAGGAGAATTATGCGAAGATGAAAACTCAAACCTCCTCACAAATGAACTTGTGAGATCATGATACTGGGGGCATTTGTCAGCTTCAAAGTCCTCAAGACCGGCGTTACGCAAATATGCACTAAATTCTTCTTTGATTCCTGCTTGATTCATAAAATTTTCCGATGGCCATTCACAGGGCCTCACAGGAGCGTCTCTTGGTGGTTCCTCGTCAGCATCACGCATTGCAAGTCTGGGACCTTGCTTCCTTGAAGAACCACCTTGGAACATCTTCCTAAACATATTGTTTCCTTTGAAAAATTTCTGAAATTTTTAGTAACTTCAAATAAAAGTGGACCAACTTCAATAAAATTGATAGCAACAACTCCCATAAGTGCCTAGAGCCTATATCAAGCATTAGAACTACTTGGAACCATATAAATTTGACATGCAAGCTCAAGAACATGGTCACCTATGCAGCACAAATTTGCAACGAATAAAGCACTAGAACAAAACTAATTGGACCAATGGAGGAGTCACATACCAAGGATCAATTTCCCCAAGCAGTTTTGCGAGAGGTGCTTTGAGCAAGGAGATTGAAAATCACAGCAACGGGGGCCGGAACTCGTGCTTGAGTCGGTTTTTCGTGTTTGTGTGAGGTAGAGGAAGAAGATGGATGCAGGGATAAGTGGAGGAGGGCCACCATGGGCTTACGAGGCAGGGGGGCGCCCAGGGGGGTAGGGCGCGCCCTCCACCCTCGTGGCCAGGTGGCAGCCCCCCCCCCCCCGCGGTAATTTTTGCACAGTAAATCCTCAAATAATCCCGAAAAAATCATATTAAATTGGCATGGCATTCTGAGGACTTTTATTTTCGGGATATTTTTATATTGCACGATAAGTGAGGAGACGGACAGAAAAATACTATTTTATTTTATTTCTACTAAATAACAGAAAATATAAAGAGGGTACAGAAGGTTGTGCTTCTAGTTTCATCCATCCCGTGATCAGCAAAATGAACCCACTAACAAGGTTGATCAAGTCTTGTTAACAAACTCATTCGAATAATCACGGAACCAGAGAAATTTCGAATAACACTAAGTTACCTCAATGGGGATATGAAAATCCCCAACAATAAGAATATCATACTTTTTCTTGACAGTAGGGAGAGGAAATTCAAAACCTCCAAATATAATCGATGGAATTTTCCCAATAGAGTTGATACTATAAACTTGAGATTGTTTCCTCGGGAAGTGTACCATGTGCTCATTACCATTAAGATGAAAAGTGACATTGCCTTTGTTGCAATCAATAACAGCCCCTGCAGTATTAAGTAAATGTCTTCCAAGAATAATAGACATACTATCATCCTTGGGAATATCAAGAACAACAAAGTCCGTTAAAATAGTAACGTTTGCAACCACAACAGGCACATCCTCACAAATACCGACAGGTATAGCAGTTGATTTATCAGCCATTTGCAAATATACTTCAGTAGGTGTTAACTTATTCAAGTCAAGTCTACGATATAAAGAGAGAGGCATAACACTAACACCGGCTCCAAGATCACATAAAGCAGTTTTAACATAATTTCTCTTAATGGAGCATGGTATAGTAGGTACTCCTGGATCTCCAAGTTTCTTTGGTATTCCACCCTTAAAAGTATAATTAGCAAGCATGGTGGAAATTTCAGCTTCCGGTATCTTTCTTTTATTAGTAATGATATCCTTCATATACTTAGCATAAGGATTTGTTTTGAGCACATCAGTTAATCGCATACGCAAAAAGATGGGTCTAATCATTTCAGCAAAACGCTCAAAATCCTCATCATCCTTTTTCTTGGATGGTTCCGGAGGAAAAGGCATGGGTTTCTGAACCCATGGTTCCCTTTCTTTACCATGTTTCCTAGCAACAAAGTCTCTTGTCATAACGTTGATTCTTTGATTGTGGGTTATCAAGATCAACAGCAGGTTCAATCTCTACATTATTGTCATTACTAGGTTAACCATCATCATGAACATTGTCATTAACATTATCACTAGGTTCATGTTCATCACCTGATTGTGTTTTAGCATCAGACATAGAAATATCATTTGGATTCTCGGGTGGTTCAGCAATAGGTTCACAGAAGTTTGCAAAGTCCTATCATTTTTCTTTTTCTTCCTTTTAGAAGAACTAGGTACATCAATATTATTTCTCTGAGAATCTTGCTCGGTTCTCTTAGGGTGGCCTTCAGGATACAAAGGTTCCTGAGTCATTCTACCAGTTCTAGTAGCCACTCTAACAGCATAATCATTTTTCTTACTATTCATTTCATCAAGCACTTCTTTCTGAGCTTTAAGTACTTGTTCTACTTGAGTGGTAACCATAGAAGCATGTTTGCTAACAAGTTTAAGTTCACCTCTAATATTAGCCATATAATCACCCAAGCGTTTAATCGTAAAGGTATTATGTTTTAATTGTCTACCAGAATAAGCATTAAAGTCATCTTGCTTAAACATAAAGTCATCAAACTCATCCAAGCACTAACTAGCAATTTTAGTAGGAGGGACTTCAGCTTTATCATATCTATAGAGAGAATTTACCTTTACTACCTGTGTCGGGATATCGGGATCAGGAGGTTCTTCAGTGAATAAGGAATTGAGATCATATACTTCTTCAACAGGCGGTAAATTAAGACCATGTATTTCTTCAATAGGAGGTAAATTCTTAACATCTTCAGCTTTAATACCTTTTTCTTTCATAGATTTATTTGCCTCTTGCATATCTTCGGGACTGAGAAATAGAACACCTCTCTTTTTCGGAGTTGGTTTAGGAACAGGCTCAGTAAGTGCCCAATTATTTTCATTTGTCAACATATTATTCAATAGAATTTCAGCTTCATCCGGTGTTCTTTCCCTGAAAAGAGAACCAGCACAACTATCCAGGTAATCTCTGGAAGCATCAGTTAGTCCATTATAAAAGATATCAAGTATTTCAGGTTTCTTAAGAGGATGATCAGGCAAAGCATTAAGTAACTTGAGAAGCCTCCCCCAAGCTTGTGGGAGACTCTCTTCTTCAATTTGCACGAAGTTGTATATTTCCCTTAAGGCAGCTTGTTTCTTATGAGCAGGGAAATATTTAGCAGAGAAGTAATAAATCATATCATGGGGACTACGCACACAACCAGGATCAAGAGAATTAAACCATATCTTAGCATCACCCTTTAATGAGAGCGGAAATATTTTGAGTAAATAAAGGTAGCGCGATCTCTCATCATTAGTAAATAGGGCGGCTATATCATTTAACTTAGTAAGATGTGCCACAACAGTTTCAGATTCATAGCCATAGAAAGGATCAGATTCAACCAAAGTAATTATATCTGGATCAACAGAAAATTCATAATAATCCTTATCGAGAACACAGATAGGTGAAGTAGCAAAAGCAGGGTCGGGTCTCATTCTATCTCTAAGATATTCTTTACTCCATTTAACTAGCAACCTCTTAAGTTCATATCTATCCTGGCAGGCAAAAATAGTTGCAGAAGATTCCGCATCAAAAAGATAACCCTCAGGAATAGCAGGCATATTTTCGTCATCACTCTCATCATCATATTCATATTCAATAATTTCTCTTTCTCTAGATCTAGAAATTTTCTCATCAAGAAATTTACCAAGGGGCACAGTATTATCAAGCATAGAAGTAGTTTCATCATAAGTATCATGCATAGCAGAAGTGGCATCATCAATAACATGCGACATATCAGAATTCATAGCAGTAGCAGGTTTAGGTGTCACAAGCTTACTTATAACGGAAGGAGAATCTAGTGCAGAGCTAGATGGCAGTTCCTTACCTCCCCTCGTAGTTGAGGGCAAAATAGTAGTTCGATCGTCTTTCAAGTTCTTCATAGTGTCCAGCAAATATAAATCCCAAGTGACTCAAAGAATAGAGCTATGCTCCCCGGCAATGGCGCCAGAAAAAGGTCTTGATAACCCACAAGTATAGGGGATCGCAACAGTTTTCGAGGGTAGAGTATTCAACCCAAATTTGTTGATTCGACACAAGGGGAGCCAAAGAATATTGTCAAGTATTAGCAGCTGAGTTGTCAATTCAACCACACCTGGAAACTTAATATCTGTAGCAAAGTGTTTAGTAGCAAAGTAATATGATAGTGGTGGTAACGGTAACAAAAGTAAAGACAGCAAAAGTAATGTTTTTGGTATTTTGTAGTGATTGTAACAGTAGCAACGGAAAAGTAAATAAGCGAGAACCAGTATATGGAAAACTCGTAGGCACCGGATTAGTGATGGATAATTATGTCGGATGCGGTTCGTCATGTAACAGTCCTAACATAGGGTGACACAGAACTAGCTCCAATTCATCAATGTAATGTAGGCATGTATTCCATATATAGTCATACGTGCTTATGGAAAAGAACTTGCATGACATCTTTTGTCCTTCCCTCCCATGGCAGCGGGGTCCTATTGGAAACTAAGGGATATTAAGGCCTCCTTTTAATAGAGAATAGGAACAAAGCATTAGCACATAGTGAATACATGAGCTCCTCAAACTATGGTCATCACCGGGAGTGGTCCCGATTATTGTCACTTCGGGGTTGCCGGATCATAACACATAGTAGGTGACTATAGACTTGCAAGATAGGATCAAGAACACACATATATTCATGAAAACATAATAGGTTCAGATCTGAAATCATGGCACTCGGGCCCTAGTTACAAGCATTAAGCATAGCAAAGTCATAGCAACATCAATCTCAGAACATAGTGGATACTAGGGATCAAACCATAACAAAACTAACTCGATTACATGATAAATCTCATCCAACCCATCACCGTCCAGCAAGCCTACGATGGAATTACTCACGCACGGCGGTGAGCATCATGAAATTGGTGATGGAGGATGGTTGATGATGACGACGGCGATGAATCCCCCCTCTCCGGAGCCCCGAACGGACTCCAGATCAGCCCTCCCGAGAGAGATTAGGGATTGGCGGCGGCTTCGTATCGTAAAACGCGATCATTTCTTCTCTCTGATTTTTTCTCTGTGAAAGCCAATATATGGAGTTGGAGTTGGCGTCGGAGGGTCTCCAGGGGGCCCACGAGGTAGGGGCGCGCCCAGGAGGGGGGGCGCGCCCCCCACCCTCGTGAGCAGGGTGTGGGCCCCCTGGTCTTCATATTTGGCGAGGATTTTTTAATATTTATTCTAAGATATTCCGCGGAGTTTCAGGTCATTCCGAGAACTTTTATTTTCTGCACATAAAACAACATCATGGCAATTCTGCTGAAAACAGCGCCAGTCCGGGTTAGTTCCATTCAAATCATACAAGTTAGAGTCCAAAACAAGGGCAAAAGTGTTTGGAAAAGTAGATACGACAGAGACGTATCAACGCATAAAGGATAAACATCACATGCAATCAATATAAGTGATATGATATGGCCATCATCATCTTGTGCTTGTGATCTCCATCTCCGAAGCACCCTCGTGATCACCATCATCACCGGCGCGACACCTTGATCTCCATCGTAGCATCATTGTCGTTTCGCCATCTATTGCTTCTACGACAATCGCTACCGCTTAGTGATAAAGTAAAGCAATTACAGGGCATTTGCATTTCATACAATAAAGCGACAACCATATGGCTCCTACTAGTTGCCGGTAACTCGGTTACAAAACATGATCATCTCATACAATAAAATATAGCATCACATCTTGACCATATCACATCACAACATGCCCTGCAAAAACAAGTTAGACGTCCTCTACTTTGTTGTTGCAAATTTTGTGTGGCTGCTACGGGCTGAGCAAGAACCATTCTTACCTACGCATCAAAACCACAACGATAGTTCATCAAGTTAGTGATGTTTTAACCTTCGCAAGGACCGGGCGTAGCCACACTCGGTTCAACTAAAGTTGGAGAAACTGACACCCGCCAGCCACCTGTGTGCAAAGCACGTCGGTAGTACCAGTCTCGCGTAAGCGTACGCAAAATGTCGGTCCGGGCCGCTTCATCCAACAATACCGCCCAACCAAAGTATGACATGCTGGTAAGCAGTATGACTTGTATCGCGCACAACTCACTTGTGTTCTACTCGTACATATAACATCTATGCATAAAACCAGGCTCGGATGCCACTGTTGGGTAACGTACTAATTTCAAAAGAATTCCTACGCACACGCAAGATCATGGTGATGCATAGCAACGAGAGGGGAGAGTGTTGTCCATGTACCCTCATAGACCGAAAGCGGAAGCGTTAGAACAACACGGTTGATGTAGTCGTACGTCTTCACGGCCCGACCGATCAAACACCGAAACTACGGCACCTCCGAGTTCTAGCACATGTTTAGCTCGATGACGTCCCTCAAACTCCGATCCAGCCGAGTGTCGAGGGAGAGTTCCGTCAGCACGACGGCGTGGTGACGATCTTGATGTTTTACCGTCGCAGGGCTTCACCTAAGCACCTTTACAATATTATCGAGGAGGACTATGGTGGAGGGGGGCACCGCACACGACTAAGAGATCAAGAGTGTTGGGGAACGTAGTAATTTCAAAAATTTCCTATGTACACGCAAGATCATGGTGATGACATAGCAACGAGAGGGGAGAGTGTTGTCCACGTACCCTCGTAGACCGTAAGCGGAAGCGTTATGACAACGCGGTTGATGTAGTCGTACGTCTTCACGATCCGACCGGTCCAAGCACCGAACGTACGGCACCTCCGAGTTCAGCACACGTTCAGCTTGATGACGATCCCCGGGTTCCGATCCAGCAAAGCTTCGGGGATGAGTTCCGTCAGCATGACGGCATGGTGACGATGATGATGTTCTACCGGCGCAGGGTTTCGCCTAAACTCCGCGATGATATGACTGAGGTGGAATATGGTGGAGGGGGGCACCGCACACGGCTAAGAAACGATCCGTAGATCAACTTGTGTTGTCATGTCTAGAGGTGCTCCCCTGCCCCTATATATAAAGGAGCAAGGGGGAGGGGGTGGCCGGCCTAGGAGGGACGCGCCAAGGGGAGTCCTACTCCCACCGGGAGTAGGACTCCCTCCTTCCTTGTTGGAGTAGGAGAAGGGGGAAAGAGGGGGAGAGGAGGAAGGAAAGAGGGGCTGCACCCCTTGTCCAATTCGGACCAGAGGGGGCTGCGCGCCTCCTTCCTTTCGGCCTCTCTTCCTCAATTCCCGTATGGCCCAATAAGGCCCATATACTCCCCGGCGAATTCCCGTAACTCTCCGGTACTCCGAAAAATACCCGAATCACTCGGAACCTTTCCGAACACCGAATATAGTCGTCCAATATATCGATCTTTACGTCTCAACCATTTCGAGACTCCTCATCATGTCCCCGATCTCATCCGGGACTCCGAACTCCTTCGGTACATCAAAACTCATAAACTCATAATATAACTGTCATCGAAACCTTAAGCGTCCGGACCCTACGGGTTCGAGAACTATGTAGACATGACCTAGAACTATTCTTGGTCAATAACCAATAGCGGAACCTGGATGCCCATATTGGCTCCTACATATTCTAGAAGATCTTTATCGGTCAAACCACAACAACATACTTTGTTCCCTTTGTCATCGGTATGTTACTTGCCCGAGATTCGATCGTCGGTATCCAATACCTAGTTCTATCTCGTTACCGGCAAGTCTCTTTACTTGTTCCGTAATGCATCATTCCGTAACCAACTCATTTGGTCGCATTGCTTGCAAGGCTTATAAAGATGTGCATTACCGAGAGGGCCCAGAGATACCTCTCCGACAATCGGAGTGACAAAACCTAATCTCGAAATACGCCAACTCAACATGTACCTTCGGAGACACCTGTAGTACTCCTTTATAATCACCCAGTTACGTTGTGACGTTTGGTAGCACCCAAAGTGTTCCTCCGGTAAATGGGAGTTGCATAATCTCATAGTTACAGGAACATGTATAAGTCATGAAGAAAGCAATAGCAACATACTAAACGATCAAGTGCTAGGCTAACGGAATGGGTCATGTCAATCACATCATTCTCCTAATGATGTGATCCTGTTAATCAAATGAAAACTCTTTTGTCCATGGCTAGGAAACTTAACCATCTTTGATTCACGAGCTAGTCAAGTAGAGGCATACTAGTGACACTATGTTTGTCTATGTATTCACACATGTATTATGTTTCCGGTTAATACAATTCTAGCATGAATAATAAACATTTATCATGGAATAAGGAAATAAATAATAACTTTATTATTGCCTCTAGGGCATATTTCCTTCAGTCTCCCACTTGCACTAGAGTCAATAATCTAGTTCACATCGCTATGTGATTTAACACCAATATTCACATCTGCATGTGATTAATACCCATAGTTCACATCATCACGTGATCAACACCCAAAGGGTTTACTAGAGTCAATAATCTAGTTCACATCGCTATGTGATTAACACCCAAAAGAGTACTAAGGTATGATCATGTTTTGCTCGTGAGAGAAGCTTAGTCAACGGGTCTGTCATATTCAGAGCCGTATGTATTTCGCAAATATTCTATGTCCACAATGCTCTGCACGGAGCTACTCTAGCTAATTGCTCCCACTTTTAATATGTATCCAGATTGAGACTTAGAGTCATCTGGATTGGTGTAAAAGCTTGCATCGTTGTAACTTTTACGACAGGCTCTTTTATCACCTCCATAATCGAGAAACATCTCCTTAGTCCTCACTAAGGATATTCTTGACCCATGACCAGTGATCTACTTATTAGATCAAAATTGTATTCCTTTGCCAAACACAGAGCAAGGTATACAATAGGTCTGTTCACAGCATAGCATACTTTATAGAACCTATGAGTGAGGCATAGGGAATGACTTTTCATTCTCTTTCTATTTTCTGCAATGGTCGGGTCTTGAGTCTTACTCAACTTCACACCTTGTAACACAGGCAAGAACTCCTTTCTTTGACTGTTCCATTTTGAACTATTTCAAAAATTTATCAAGGTATGTACTCATTGAAAAATCTTATCAAGCGTCTTGATCTATCTATATAGATTTTGATGCTCAATGTGTAAGCAGCTTCACTGAGGTCTGTCTTTGAAAAACTCTTATTCAAGTATCCTTTCATGCTATCCAGAATTTCCATATCATTTCCAATTAACAATATGTCATCCACATATAATATTAGAAATGCTACAGAGCTCCCACTCACTTTCTTGTAAATACAGGCTTCTTCAAAAGTTTGTATAAAACCATATGCTTTGATCAACTCATCAAAGCATATATTCCAACTCTGAGATGCTTGCACCAGTCCATAGATGGATCGCTAGAGCTTGCACAATTTGTTAGCACCTTTAGAATTGACAAAACCTTCTGGTTGCATCATATACAACTCTTCTTTAAGAAAACCATTAAGGAATGCAGTTTTGTTTATCCATTTGCCAGATTTCATAAAATGCGGCAATTGCTAACATGATTCATATAGACTTAAGCATAGATACGAGTGAAAAAACTCTCATCGTAGTCAACACCTTGAACTTGTCGAAAACCTTTTGCGACAATTCTAGCTTTGTAGATAGTAACACTATCAGCGTCCGTCTTCCTCTTGAAGATCCATTTAATCTCAATGTCTCGCCGATCATTGGGCAAGTCAATCAAAGTCCATGCTTTGTTTTCATACATGGATCTTATCTCAGATCTCATGGCCTCAAGCCATGTTGCGGAATCTGGGCTCACCATCGCTTCTTCATAGTTCGTAGGTTCGTCATGGTCTAGTAACATAACTTCCAGAACAGGATTACCGTACCACTCTGGTGCGGATCTTACTCTGTAAGACCTACGAGATTCTGTAGTAACTTAATCTGAAGTTTCATGATCATCATCATTAACTTCCTCACTAATTGGTGTAGTAGTCACTGGAACTGATTTCTGTGATGAACTACTTTCCAATAAGGGAGAAGGTACAATTACCTCATCAGGTTCTACTTTCCTCCCACTCACTTCTTTCGAGAGAAACTCCTTCTCCGGAAAGGATCCATTCTTAGCAACGAACGTCTTGCCTTCGGATCTGTGATAGAAAGGGTACCCATCTTTCTCCTTTGGGTATCCTATGAAGACACATTTCTCCGGTTTGGGTTTGAGCTTATCAGGATGAAACTTTTTCACATAAGCATCGAAACCCCAAACTTTAAGAAACGACAACTTTGGTTTCTTGCCAAACCACAGTTCATATTGTGTCGTCTCAACGGACTTAGGTGGTGCCCAATTTAAAGTGAATGCAGCTGTCTCTAATGCATAACCCCAAAACGATAGCGGTAAATCGGTAAGAGACATCATAGATCGCACCATATCCAATAAAGTGCGGTTACGACGTTCGGACACACCATAACGTTGTGGTGTTCCAGGTGGCGTGAGCTGTGAAACTATTCCACATTGTTTTAATTGAAGACCAAACTCATAACTCAAATATTTGTCTCCGCGATCAGATCGCAGAAACTTTATTTTCTTGTTACGATGATTTTTCCACTTCACTCTGAAATTCTTTGAACCTTTCAACTATTTCAGACTTATGTTTCATCAAGTAGATATACCCATATCTGCTCAAATCATCTTGTGAAGGTCAGAAAATAATGATACTTGCCACGAGCATCAACACTCATTGGATCGCATACATCGGTATGTATTATTTCCAATAAGTCAGTAGCTTGTTCCATTGTTCCGGAGAACGGAGTTTTAGTCATCTTGCCCAAAAGGCACGGTTCGCAAGCATCAAATGATTCATAACCAAGTGATTCCGAAAATCCATCTTTTATGGAGTTTCTTCATGCGCTTTACACCAATATGACCTAAACGGCAGTGCCACAAATAAGTTGCACTATCATTATTAACTTTACATCTTTTGGTTTCAATATTATGAATATGTGTATCACTACGATCGAGATCCAACAAACTATGTTCATTGGGTGTATGACCATCGAAGGTCTTATTCATGTAAACAGAACAACAATTATTCTCTGACTTTAAATGAATAACCGTATTGCAATAAACATGATCAAATCATATTCATGCGCAACGCAAACACCAAATAACATTTATTTAGGTTCAACACTAATCCCGAAAGTATAGGGAGTGTGCGATGATGATCATATCAATCTTGGAACTACTTCCAACATTCATCGTCACCTCACCCTCAACTAGTTTCTGTTTATTCTGCAACTCCCGTTTCGAGTTACTACTCTTAGAAACTGAACTAGTATCAAATACCAAGGGGTTGCTATAAACACTAGTAAAGTACACATCAATAGCATGTATATCAAATATACCTATGTTCACTTTGCCATCCTTCTTATCCGCCAAATACTTGGGGTAGTTCCACTTCCAGTGACCAGTCCCTTTGCAGTAGAATCACTTAGTCTTAGGATTAGGTCCAGACTTGGGCTTCTTCACTTGAGCAGCAACTTGCTTGCTGTTCTTCTTGAAGTTCCCCTTCTTCCCTTTGCCCTTTTTCTTGAAACTAGTGATCTTGTCCACCATCAACACTTTGATGTTTTTCTTTGATTTCTACCTTCGCCGATTTTTGCATCGCGAAGAGCTTGGGAATTGTTTTCGTCATCGCTTGCATACTATAGTTCATCACGAAGTTCTAGTAACTTAGTGATGGTGACTAGAGAATTCTGTCAATCTCTATCTTATCTGGAAGATTAACTCCCACTTGATTCAAGCGATTGAAGTACCCAGACAATCTGAGCACATGCTCACTAGTTGAGCGATTCTCCTCCATCTTTTAGCCATAGAACTTGTTGGAGACTTCATATCTCTCAACTCGGGTATTTGCTTGAAATATTAACTTCAACTCCTGGAACATCTCTGTCACATCCCTGGTCCTGTTATGCACTAGGCTAGACCCTCATGTGAGCATCATGTTTTAATTCAAATGAAATTTGAATTGAGGAATTTTCAAAAGCCTCAGAAGACCTCTAAAAATAACCAACATTTAAATCTCATCAAATGAGTCCAAAGAAATGTTCCTGTTACTCTGTGAAAATATTGGTAAGAGGTAAAATTCAAACCAATATTTTTGGAATCACAGAATTATTTATTTTTGGGCCTTTGACTTAAACCAATGACATATTTGAGTTGAATTTATTTCTATTATATAAGAAATAAAGTTCAAATATTTTTGTAAGTTGCCTATGACCTTGGACTAGTTCCTGAGCTCACATACAATTTACAGAAAGTTTTAGAAAAATGATTTGATATTTTAAATCAAATCAAAACCAATTGCAGAAAATAGAAAACTGAAATAATTAGAAAAAGGAGAGAGAGAAACCTACCTGGCCCAGCTCCTCCAGCCACTTACCTGGCGCCACCAACCGGCCCAGCACGGCCCAGCCCACCGCCGCTTCCCCCCCTGTCGTCTTCCTCCCTCGCCAGAAGGACAGAGGCGTGTCGCCCGCGCGCACGCACGCGCCCCGGCCACCTCCTCCCTCCTAGCCTGCCTGGCTCCCCCTCGTCGCGCCTAGACGACGCCAGCGCGACGCCTGAACCCCCCTGGACTCCCTCTCTCTCCCCCAAACGCTCTCCCCTCCTCTGTTCTTTCCGTCCGAACGCGCCCGTCGCCACCGACGCCGTTCGCCGCGGCCACAGCCACCGCCTCGCCTCCCCGACGCCTCCCAAAGCTCCGCCACCATCCATTACACCTCCTAGAGCAAGCCCCGAGCGCCGGACGCCCCAAGACGACCGCCTCGACTCCGTCTTCAAGCTTCGGTCGCCGGCGATCGCCCTCGACGATTCGTCATCCTCAGCACGCCCTCGGCTACCCCGAGCATCACTTCGTGATCTACGTGAGCCCTGCCGTCTTTCCCCTCTCTTCTCGCTGCAGAACGCACCCTCTAGCCGCCCTAATCACCGGAGCCGATTGCTCCTCGCCGCCGGCCATGGCGCCGCCGTGGCCAGGGCCACCCCAGCTTGCGCCCGAGCATGTTACCAAGTTCGCCGCCCTCCCAGGAGCCCGCAGCGCTCTTCCGTTTCCCCTCTAGTGCACCGCAGCGCCGTGTTCGACCTCGGCCGAACTCCGGCGGCCACCTAGGTCGTCGCCGGCGAGGATTCCGGCCACCCCGACCCCAGCTAACTCCACCAAGAGCTTCGGCTCGTCCCCAGCTCCACCTAGATGCCCTCCGCGACCCATTTGGTCGTCGGAGTGGCCAAAACCACTCTCGCTGCCGCATCGGGCTCGCCGGCGGCTAAACGCCGGTGTAGTCGACGTTGACCTTGACCACGGGTGGGCCCTGGTTGACTCTCCTGAGTCAATGACAGGTGGGGCCCAGCCCTGTTAACTATTTAGGATTAGTTTAAATTAATTTTAGTTTAACTAATTACACTGACACGCGGGACCCACTGTCAGGTTTGACCCGGACCGTGTCCCGTTGACCCGCTGATGTCACACTGACGTCAGGCTGACGCAGTAATTGATTTTCTGGATTTATTTTAATTCAGGAAATTTCAGAAAATGCCCCAAACTTCTAAAAATCATATAAAATCAACCGTAACTCCAAATGAGATAAGTTATATATGAAAAATGATCAGAAAAATCCAATCTATCCATCTGTACTGGTTTCATGCATGTTAGAACAACTTATAGATGCTGTTTAGCACAAATCAATTAAATGGCACTTAAACTCTCACATATGGAGTTTGAATTTGAACCTAGTGTTCAAACCAACCCCATTTAACTTGTTGCTAGATGCATTAGGCCAATCAACAGCATATTGCCATGTCATCTTCATGCATCATATTGTTGCATGGCATTGATTGTGTTTCTCCTTTGTTTGTCGGTGTTTGTCCCCTCTCAGTAGACGATGTACCGACGATGAGTTCGATGACACCGATGAAGAACTATATTATCTTCAGAAGTGCCAGGCAAGCAAAACCCCCTTGTTCATTCCGATACAATCCTACTCTCTCGCCCTGCTCTCTTTTACTGCATTAGGACAACAATGAGTCATTTGTTACTTGCTGCGGTAGCTGAACCCCTTTATCCTCTGCATGACCTGTCATTGCCACAGTAAATAGATGAAACCCACTAGTATGAGTAGGAGTTGCTTGAGCCCTGTTGTGCCTACTCATTCATGTTTGTTGTCATGCCTGCTACTGCTTAGAGTTGAGTCAGGTCTGATTCATCGGGGATGAATCAGAGGTGTGTGAACATGTCCTACTATATGTGAGCTAAGTGTGTGAACACGATTTGGTAAAAGGTATCGGTGAGAGGCCATGTAGGAGTACATGGTGGGTTGTCTCATTGAAGCCGTCCTTAGGAACTGAGTTCTATGTTTGTGATCCATGATTCAGCTACTACCATGCATTGGGCCTTGAAATATGACCCCGCTCGACTTCTTACTCACCCTTGTCCTCTGTCCAGGAGTTGCAAGTAGTTTCTGTTGTTTGTAGTATGTTGGAGGCCGTGCACAGCGCTGACCGGAGGGGTGGGCTGTGATGCGGTAGGCACGTGGCACGGTATACCGGCGCCCGTTTGGTGTCACGGAACCCTGTTCACATCGTTTGGGGCTGTGAGCGAAACTCCGGCCGGATCTCCTCATGGATGGAACCTGAATAGGCGATAAACCTGGACTAGAGACTTGAGTGTTTAGGTAGGTCGTGGTCTACACCCACGTCGGCTTTCGCTTGAAGTCTGCCGAGCACATGTCGTGTGCAGACGCTAAGTGGTGGAAACATGTATGAAGAAGTACACCCCTGCAGGGTTAACATCATCTATTCGAATAGCCGTGTCCGCGGTAAAGGACTTCTGGGTTGCTTATATCAGTTCATAGACAAGTGAAAGTGGATACTCTAAAATACGCAAGATAAGCGTGAGTGCTATGGATGGCGTTCTCGTAGGGAGACGGGAGCGGTTCCATAGTGGTGTATTGGTTGGTGAATATGTGGACTCGTGTGCGCCTCCTCAAAAGAGTTGCTTGCAGTCGTAGTTTAGGATAGCCACCGAGTCAAAGCTGGCTTGCTGCAGTTAAACCCCACCATCCCCTTTGTTGATAATGATGCATATGTAGTTAGTTCTGATGTAAGTCTTGCTGGGTACATTTGTACTCACGTTTGCCTATTTTATGTTTTTGCAGAGAGACTTCGGTCTCGCTAGTAGTTCCGCGTGGACTTCGACGTTTAGCTTGTTACCTCAGCTACGATCTTGTGCCTCGGCAGGATTTGGTAGATAGTCAGGCTTCTCAGCCTTTTCATTTATAGATGTCTATACTCAGACATGATAGCTTCCGCTTGTGTTTTGACTTGTATGCTCTAAATGTTGGGTCGTAGGACCCCTGTTTGTAATATCTCGCTCCCCGGAGCCTATTGAATAAAATACTTGAGTCGTAGAGTCATGTTGTGATGCCATGTTGTATTTGCACATATCGAGCATATTGTGTGTATGATATTGAAATGCTTGGTATGTGTGGGATCTGACTATCTAGTTGTTTATCTCTAGTAGCCTCTCTTACCGGGAAATGTCTCCTAGTGCTTCCACTGAGCCATGGTAGCTTGCTACTGCTCCGGAGCACTTAGGCTGGCCGGCATGTGTCCTTCTTCGTTCCTGTGTCTGTCCCTTCGGGGAAATGTCACGCGATGAATACCGGAGTCCTGTTAGCCCGCTACAACCCGGTTCACCGGAGTCCTGCTAGCCCAGTGCTACAGCCTGGATTCACTCGCTGATGACCGACACGTTCGATGCTGGGTCATGGATGCCTGTCCCTGTAAGTTTGTGCCACTTTGGGTTTACGACTAGCCATGTCAGCCCGGGCTCCTTATCATATGGATGCTAGCGACACTATCATATACGTGTGCCAAAAGGCGCAAACGGTCCCGGGAAAAGGTAAGGCGACACCCGTGGGAATACCGTGCGTGAGGCCGCAAAGTGATATGAGGTGTTACATCCTAGATCGATGTGGCATTGAGTCGGGGTCCTGACAGCTTTGGTATCAGAGCTTGACTGCCTATAGGATTACCAAGCCAAACTGGTCGAAGTTGAGTCTAGAAATTCTTTAGTTATATAAGGGAATTGATTGTGGGATGGAACGTAAGGCTCTTTTTACTCCTTATACCTTATGCCCTTCTGATCTGAGTCATCTTATCTTTCCTACGAGGGTTAAGGAACTAGGCTTTCTCTTCTTTCTATCAGGATCACGTGTTACTAATCCGTAGACTTATAGGATTGTTGGTTTCAAGCCCCAGTTAAGTTCCTACTACTTCTGTATGTTAACTGATGATCTCGAAACCTTGATATTGTGCTTCTGAGTGGTTATGCCACCATTTTTGTGAATGTCTCAAATCTTTTCTGAGCATTTACAGCCGTTATGCTGTCCGAGTCATTCCAGGTTTCTAAATAGTCTGATGCATTTGCAAATCCTTTCTTTCTGTTCCCGATGTCCCTTATGGTCAGAATAAGCACACTAACCGGTGCGTTGAGGTAATTTATTGCCTTGACATATATGTTGGAGTTCCTATTATGACCCTAAGTGCTTAGAGGATCATCTAGTGGTCTAGCCATGATCTGTGTTTCCAGTGTGATGATTCTGGCCGTCATTATCGAAAGCATCCCGTGATGCCATTTAGTTAGTAGGCATTCTATTCCTGGGTTCTTGAACCCGAGATTCACCCTACTTACATCATGTTGATAGTGTTGCTAGTTCCTTTAGGATATTAGTAACCTTTGCGATAGTCCTCGAGGTTCGTGGTACATCCTTCTTCCAATTACCATGAACCATTCTTAGGAGGAGTTCTTCTAAACCAAAAGGTGACAACAAGAGTGCTCTCGATGAGTTCTCCATGCTATATTGTGACTCTGCCAGTCCTAACCTTCTGCATGGGTTATCCGGAAGAATTATGTTGAACTTGGTTCGACATACTAGTCCATGCATCCACAACTCAGAAAAACATATGTTCCTTTGAGTTGTCCCCCTTTAGTTGTCTTCTGACCGTCGTCTATCAATTGATAGTCAAGAGTATGTATGCATTCGTTCATCGATGCCTATTATTCTTGTGGTCCGTCAAGCCATTCTATTCTAGAATGACTAGGAGAAACAAACTCCAGAACCTGACCCATATCCAAGGTTGGGTCAAAGAAGTTGTGCTCCGCAGATCAAATTGCTAATCCAGCTTTTGTTCCGTTCTACCTTGGAGTATTACCATCTTTATATCAAGAATGTCATGGGAATTGCACACCATCCTATGAACTCTTGGTACAGTGATACTTCTTGCCATCATTGTTCATTCCTCGGTTTTCGTGTTTTTGTAACTGGAATGCCGACAAGTGAATTGTGGTGTGTGAAATCAATACTCCTAGCAACCTTGTTGCTTGGTAGTTAAATGGACAATAACCTCATTCTTAACGTGTTGGTTCTTGAATCATCATTCTAAGATTGATCATGCTACCTTGTCCATCTTCTTGGTGCACATTTCGATTGATGAGTTAGGATTTTGTCAAGTCCTCGCTCATTTGATCATATCGTCTTGCCCTGAAAAGCAAGATTGTTCTCGATCTTAGTAACATATCGGTGGTTCGTGATTTTCCGAATATCTTCTCGAAAGTATCACCAGGTTGTCACCTGACTGTTATGTTGAGCTCGTGATCAAGTTGGTTTATCCTGTAAACCACCCTTTCTCCAAGAATCTGTGTTGGATACCCCTGAGCTAGTTTGTTAAGCCAAACAACAACTTGGTGAGTTGGAAGATAAAAGCTTACCTGACTTAGTTCATTTCAAAGGGATATCCTTTGTATGTGTGTGTTGAAGAAAGTTGATATTTCATCGACCAACCCTCGTGATCAGTTAATGGACCTATCATCTTGTCCAACCTTTGATTTGGGTGTGGGCTATCCTCAAATCAAATCAGAAACCAACGATGTTCGTAATGTTGTCTTACTCGTGGTTTTTCCTCGAGCATACACCATTATATTCTTTGGTCTGACCAATGCTATCACCGTGTTCACTTAACTATGGAATTCCTTTTAAAAGGAAACCCGGATGAATTGTTGTTGAGCCCATTGACAACATCCTTATCTCCTCCATGATTTTGTTGAACATTAAGCTAGTGTTGGAAACTTTTGAAAGCATTTCTTCATGCTAGTTCATGAAGCATATGTTCGGATGTAAGAAGTGACTTCCTCCAGTTCATGTGCATTTGATGCAAGTTGCCGCTGTGGATTCAAGAAAGTCAATGTTGTTTCCTTTGGAATCATCCCAAATCAGTCATGCATACGTGCGAAGTATTCTGTGGTTCGGAGACTTGCAACCTCCATTCTATATGTGTCCCTAGCACACCAAGCCACTGATTGATTTATTCAAGGTTAATAAGTTCTAAGTGCTAGTCTCGAAGGTACCAGACGGATTTGTACAAGACTTCGATATCCTCGCTGATGGTTCCCCCACCTGAACTCGGTAGTGTTTTATTATAAGACTACTTTGTGGTCATGCTTGTCTTGGACAACATGTTCACATGTTGTAGCAGAACCGGCTCGTGTTTTTGGAGCTTGCTATCATAGTTCATTCCCCGAGAATCTTGCAACGTCATCTCGTCGATTTGTGTTGCAAACTTTCGTTTTTCTTCCTAGACTCGATGAGTCTAGAATATTCTGACACCAACCGGATCTGAATCTCAGGCAGATATGATGGTTGGAATGTTTTCCAAGGATTATAATATTGGTCACTCGGTAACCGGTAAAGTGGATGTCGTGGCCAACACACCCAGCCGGAAGACCTGTTATTATAATATCTTGATTGAGGAAGTTGGCCACCTCCCCATAAGGATCTCGTAGAACTTATTCTAGTAGTTGTTCCTTATGGATTTTTATGTTTCCGAAGTCCGACCTTTACTTGATGTTCTAGATACCAGACCATTTCAAGGAATGGGATACGCTAGTACATCAAGGAGAACATTAGAAGCGGAGTGCTAAATGTCTCTCGGTCGATCATCCAGATTTTATTTCCTTGGCCCCGCCAAGGGTGAAATCTGAGAAAGTGTTATCTTCCTTTGCATCTGCATCATCCGTCATTATTCATCGTGGTAGTACGTTGTGTTGCCAGGATCCTTAACACGGATATTGGTAAAATCTTGATGATTATGGAAATGCTCAAGTTCTTGAGAGCACGCGCAAGTGCTAGGTTTGATCATCGGCATTAACTGTATAGTGCTCTCAGTTTCCTCGGCAATGCTATGACCTTTTCAAACAGTGAATTCACTCTCTATTGTTGGGTTCTTCCCCAGTTACCAGAATCATTCCCAGCATTTGCATTTTGTTCCCAGCTTGCACCGCCAATGTGCCATTCTACCATGGGTCTCTTCCATTTCCGGTGGTAAGCAAATTCATCCATTATGTTGTCTTCAACAAGGTAATCCACATCATCCAAGTCCGAGTATGCCATTCTACCGACCCCCTCCAAACGATCGCTCGAGAATTGCCTTAGGCTGGTTTAAAGAGTTTCAATGATCTCTGAATCAAAGGTAATTCTTTTTGCCACTTAAGGAGATATTTCTACGAGTCACCTTCCCTAAGGTGCATCGTTGTGGTATCATGGCAACTCAACACCTCGCAACGTTGACAACCGTTCACCACCTTCTTAGGTGTGGAATTGTTGTCTACCTAGTAAACCTTCGTCATCTGCTTCACTCCATTCCTCTAGATGTGTGATTCGCGTCTCAGCTCGTGAGATGTTACTATGTTTCATTCCGTGAGTTGATCCCGAGTTGTTCGATCTTTGAGAAGATCGATTCTGTAGAGTTTCCTTCTGTCATCGTCATGTTGGATGAAGATTTCGAAGGCAAGACATCAAGATCAATTTGAGCCGGCAAATCAACAACCTCGAGAAGGCAGTTGGATCATGAAGTTTGTGTTACTTAGTGACCCCTTGTCTTCTTACCTCACGCTTGAATCTCAGGACGAGATTTTTGTTTAGTGGGGGTGAGTTGTCACATCCCTGGTCCTGTTATGCACTAGGCTAGACCCTCATGTGAGCATCATGTTTTAATTCAAATGAAATTTGAATTGAGGAATTTTCAAAAGCCTCAGAAGACCTCTAAAAATAACCAACATTTAAATCTCATCAAATGAGTCCAAAGAAATGTTCCTGTTACTCTGTGAAAATATTGGTAAGAGGTAAATTCAAACCAATATTTTTTGAATCACAGAATTATTTATTTTTGGGCCTTTGACTTAAACCAATGACATATTTGAGTTGAATTTATTTCTATTATATAAGAAATAAAGTTCAAATATTTTTGTAAGTTGCCTGTGACCTTGGACTAGTTCCCGAGCTCACATACAATTTATAGAAAGTTTTATAAAAATGATTTGATATTTTAAATCAAATCAAAACCAATTGCAGAAAATAGAAAACTGAAATAATTAGAAAAAGGAGAGAGAGAAACCTACCTGGCCCAGCTCCTCCAGCCACTTACCTGGCGCCACCAACCGGCCTAGCACGGCCCAGCCCACCGCCGCTTCCCCCCCTATCGTCTTCCTCCCTCGCCAGAAGGACAGAGGCGTGTCGCCCGCGCGCACGCACGCGCCCCGGCCACCTCCTCCCTCCTAGCCTGCCTGGCTCCCCCTCGTCGCGCCTAGACGACGCCAGCGCGACGCCTGAAACCCCCTGGACTCCCTCTCTCCCCCCCAAATGCTCTCCCCTCCTCTGTTCTTTCCGTCCGAACGCGCCCGTCGCCACCGACGCCGTTCGCCGCGGCCACAGCCACCGCCTCGCCTCCCCGACGCCTCCCAAAGCTCCGCCACCATCCATTACACCTCCTAGAGCAAGCCCCGAGCGCCGGACGCCCCACGACGGCCGCCTCGACTCCGTCTTCAAGCTTCGGTCGCCGGCGATCGCCCTCGACGATTCGTCATCCTCAGCACGCCCTCGGCTACCCCGAGCATCGCTTCGTGATCTACATGAGCCCTACCGTCTTTCCCCTCTCTTCTCGCTGCGGAACGCACCCTCTAGCCGCCCTAATCACCGAAGCCGATTGCTCCTCGCCGCCGGCCATGGCGCCGCCGTGGCCAGGGCCACCCCAGCTTGCGCCCGAGCATGTTACCAAGTTCGCCGCCCTCCCAGGAGCCCGCAGCGCCCTTCCGTTTCCCCTCTAGTGCACCGCAGCGCCGTGTTCGACCTCGGCCGAACTCCGGCGGCCACCTAGGTCGTCGCCGGCGCCGATTCCGGCCACCCCGACCCCAGCTAACTCCACCAAGAGCTTTGGCTCGTCCCCAGCTCCACCTAGATGCCCTCCGCGGCCCATTTGGTCATCGGAGTGGCCAAAACCACTCTCGCCGCCGTGTCGGGCTCGCCGGCGGCTAAACGCCGGTGTAGCCGACGTTGACCTTGACCACGGGTGGGCCCTAGTTGACTCTCCTAAGTCAATGACAGGTGGGGCCCAGCCCTGTTAACTATTTAGGATTAGTTTAAATTAATTTTAGTTTAACTAATTACACTAACACGCGGGACCCACTGTCAGGTTTGACCCGGACCGTGTCTCGTTGACCTGCTGATGTCACACTGACGTCAGGCTGACGCAGTAATTGATTTTCTGGATTTATTTTAATTCAGGAAATTTCAGAAAATGCCCCAAACTTCTAAAAATCATATAAAATCAACCGTAACTCCAAATGAGATAAATTATATATGAAAAATGATCAGAAAAATCCAATCTATCCATCTGTACTAGTTTCATGCATGTTAGAACAACTTATAGCTGCTGTTTAGCACAAATCAATTAAATGGCACTTAAACTCTCACATATGGAGTTTGAATTTGAACCTAGTGTTCAAACCAACCCCATTTAACTTGTTGCTAGATGCATTAGGCCAATCAACAGCATATTGCCATGTCATCTTCATGCATCATATTGTTGCATGGCATTGATTGTGTTTCTCCTTTGTTTGTCGGTGTTTGTCCCCTCTCAGTAGACGATGTACCGACGATGAGTTCGATGACACCGATGAAGAACTATATTATCTTCAGAAGTGCCAGGCAAGCAAAACCCCCTTGTTCATTCCGATACAATCCTACTCTCTCGCCCTGCTCTCTTTTACTGCATTAGGACAACAATGAGTCATTTGTTACTTGCTGCGGTAGCTGAACCCCTTTATCCTCTGCATGACCTGTCATTGCCACAGTAAATAGATGAAACCCACTAGTATGAGTAGGAGTTGCTTGAGCCCTGTTGTGCCTACTCATTCATGTTTGTTGTCATGCCTGCTACTGCTTAGAGTTGAGTCAGGTCTGATTCATCGGGGATGAATCAGAGGTGTGTGAACATGTCCTACTATATGTGAGCTAAGTGTGTGAACACGATTTGGTAAAAGGTATCGGTGAGAGGCCATGTAGGAGTACATGGTGGGTTGTCTCATTGAAGCCGTCCTTAGGAACTGAGTTCTGTGTTTGTGATCCATGATTCAGCTACTACCATGCATTGGGCCTTGAAATATGACCCCGCTCGACTTCTTACTCACCCTTGTCCTCTGTCCAGGAGTTGCAAGTAGTTTCTGTTGTTTGTAGTATGTTGGAGGCCGTGCACAGCGCTGACCGGAGGGGTGGGCTGTGATGCGGTAGGCACGTGGCACGGTATACCGGCGCCCGTTTGGTGTCACGGAACCCTGTTCACATCGTTTGGGGCTGTGAGCGAAACTCCGCCCGGATCTCCTCATGGATGGAACCTGAATAGGCGATAAACCTGGACTAGAGACTTGAGTGTTTAGGTAGGTCGTGGTCTACACCCACGTCGGCTTTCGCTTGAAGTCTGCCGAGCACATGTCGTGTGCAGACGCTAAGTGGTGGAAACATGTATGAAGAAGTACACCCCTGCAGGGTTAACATCATCTATTCGAATAGCCGTGTCCGCGGTAAAGGACTTCTGGGTTGCTTATATCAGTTCATAGACAAGTGAAAGTGGATACTCTAAAATACGCAAGATAAGCGTGAGTGCTATGGATGGCGTTCTCGTAGGGAGACGGGAGCGGTTCCATAGTGGTGTATTGGTTGGTGAATATGTGGACTCGTGTGCGCCTCCTCAAAAGAGTTGCTTGCAGTCGTAGTTTAGGATAGCCACCGAGTCAAAGCTGGCTTGCTGCAGTTAAACCCCACCATCCCCTTTGTTGATAATGATGCATATGTAGTTAGTTCTGATGTAAGTCTTGCTGGGTACATTTGTACTCACGTTTGCCTATTTTATGTTTTTGCAGAGAGACTTCGGTCTCGCTAGTAGTTCCGCGTGGACTTCGACGTTTAGCTTGTTACCTCAGCTACGATCTTGTGCCTCGGCAGGATTTGGTAGATAGTCAGGCTTCTCAGCCTTTTCATTTATAGATGTCTATACTCAGACATGATAGCTTCCGCTTGTGTTTTGACTTGTATGCTCTGAATGTTGGGTCGTAGGACCCCTGTTTGTAATATCTCGCTCCCCGGAGCCTATTGAATAAAATACTTGAGTCGTAGAGTCATGTTGTGATGCCATGTTGTATTTGCACATATCGAGCATATTGTGTGTATGATATTGAAACGCTTGGTATGTGTGGGATCTGACTATCTAGTTGTTTATCTCTAGTATCCTCTCTTACCGGGAAATGTCTCCTAGTGCTTCCACTGAGCCATGGTAGCTTGCTACTGCTCCGGAGCACTTAGGCTGGCCGGCATGTGTCCTTCTTCGTTCCTGTGTCTGTCCCTTCGGGGAAATGTCACGCGATGAATACCGGAGTCCTGTTAGCCCGCTACAGCCCGGTTCACCGGAGTCCTGCTAGCCCAGTGCTACAGCCTGGATTCACTCGCTGATGACCGACACGTTCGATGCTGGGTCATGGATGCATGTCCCTGTAAGTTTGTGCCACTTTGGGTTTACGGCTAGCCATGTCAGCCCGGGCTCCTTATCATATGGATGCTAGCGACACTATCATATACGTGTGCCAAAAGGCGCAAACGGTCCCGGAAAAAGGTAAGGCGACACCCGTGGGAATACCGTGCGTGAGGCCGCAAAGTGATATGAGGTGTTACATGCTAGATCGATGTGGCATTGAGTTGGGGTTCTGACAATCTCATATGGTCCATGACGTTCAAAACGTCTTTGAAGTCCCGATTCTAAGCCGTTAAGCATGATACACTAAATTATCAAGTAGTCATCATATTGAGCTAGCCAAACGTTCATAACGTCTGCATCTGCTCCTGCAATAGGTTTGTCACCTAGCGGTGCATCAAGGACATAATCCAATCCGCATCATTGCTACTAACATTTTTCAACACAATTTTCTCTAGAAACATATCAAAATAAACATATGAGAGCAACAACGCAAGCTATTGATCTACAACATAATTTGCAAAATACTACCAGGACTAAGTTCATGATAAATTTAAGTTCAATTAATCATATTACTTAAGAACTCCCACTTAGACAAACATCTCTCTAGTCATCTAAGTGATCACGTGATCCAAATCAACTAAACCATAACCGATCATCACGTGAGATGGAGTAGTTTTCAATGGTGAACATCACTATGTTGATCATATCTACTATATGATTCACGCTCGACCTTTCGGTCTCCGTGTTCCGAGGCCATATCTGCATATGCTAGGCTCGTCAAGTTTAACCTGAGTATTCTGCGTGTGCAAAACTGGCTTGCACCCGTTGTAGATGGACGTAGAGCTTATCACACCCGATCATCACGTGGTGTCTGGGCACGACGAACTTTGGCAACGGTGCATACTCAGGGAGAACACTTCTTGATAATTTTTAGTGAGAGATCATCTTAAAATGCTACCGTCAATCAAAGCAAGATAAGATGCATAAAGGATAAACATCACATGTAATCAATATAAGTGATATGATATGGCCATCATCATCTTGTGCTTGTGATCTCCATCTTCGAAGCACCGTCGTGATCACCATCGTCACCGGCGCGACACCTTGATCTCCATCGTAGCATCGTTGTCGTTACACCATCTATTGCTTCTACGACTATCGCTACCGCTTAGTGATAAAGTAAAGCAATTACAGGGCGTTTGCATTTCATACAATAAAGCGACAACCATATGGCTCCTGCCAGTTGCCGATAACTTCGGTTACAAAACATGATCATCTCATACAATAAAATATAGCATCACGTCTTGACCATATCACATCACAACATGCCCTGCAAAAACAAGTTAGACGTCCTCTACTTTGTTGTTGCAAATTTTACGTGGCTGCTACGGGCTTTAGCAAGAACCGTTCTTACCTACGCATAAAAACCACAATGATAGTTCGTCAAGTTGGTGCTGTTTTAACCTTCGCAAGGACCGGGCGTAGCCACACTCGATTCAGCTAAAGTGAGAGAGACATACACCCGCAAGCCACCTTTAAGCATGAATGCTCGCAACGGTGAAACCAGTCTCGCGTAAGCGTACGCGTAATGTCGGTCCGGGCCGCTTCATCTCACAATACCGCCGAACCAAAGTATGACATGCTGGTAAGCAGTATGACTTGTATCGCCCACAACTCACTTGTGTTCTACTCGTGCATATAACATCAACGCATAAAACCAGGCTCGGATGCCACTATTGGGGAACGTAGTAATTTGAAAAATTTCCTACGTACACGCAAGATCATGGTGATGACATAGCAACGAGAGGGGAGAGTGTTGTCCACGTACCCTCGTAGACCGTAAGCGAAAGCGTTATGACAACGCGGTTGATGTAGTCGTACGTCTTCACAATCCGACCGATCCAAGCACCGAACATACGGCACCTCCGAGTTCAGCACACGTTCAGCTCGATGACGATCCCTGGGTTCCGATCCAGCAAAGCTTCGGGGATGAGTTCTGTCAGCACGACGGCGTGGTGACGATGATGATGTTCTACCGGCGCAGGGTTTCGCCTAAACTCCGCGACGATATGACTGAGGTGGAATATGGTGGAGGGGGGCACCGCACACAGCTAAGGAACGATCCATAGATCAACTTGTGTTGTCGTGTCTAGAGGTGCCCCCCTGCCCCCGTATATAAAGGAGCAAGGGGGGAGGGGGCGGCCGGCCTAGGAGGGGCGCGCCAAGGGTGGACTCCCACCGGGAGTAGGACTCCCTCCTTCCTTGTTGGAGTAGGAGAAGGGGGAAAGAGGGGGAGAGGAGGAAGGAAAGAGGGGCTGCACCCCTTGTCCAATTCGGACCAGAGGGGGCTGCGCGCCTCCTTCCTTTCGGCCTCTCTTCCTCAATTCCCGTATGGCCCAATAAGGCCCATATACTCCCCGACGAATTCCCGTAACTCTCCGGTACTCCGAAAAATACACGAATCACTCGGAACCTTTCCGAACTTCGAATATAGTCGTCCAATATATCGATCTTTACGTCTCGACCATTTCGAGACTCCTCGTCATGTCCCTGATCTCATCCGGGACTCCGAACTCCTTGGGTACATCAAAACTCATAAACTCATAATATAACTGTCATCGAAACCTTAAGCGTGCGGACCCTACGGGTTCGAGAACTATGTAGACATGACCTAGAACTATTCTTGGTCAATAACCAATAGCGGAACCTGGATGCCCATATTGGCTCCTACATATTCTACGAAGATCTTTATCGGTCAAACCGCATAACAACATACTTTGTTCCCTTTGTCATCGGTATGTTACTTGCCCGAGATTCGATCGTCGGTATCCAATACCTAGTTCTATCTCGTTACCGGCAAGTCTCTTTACTCGTTCCGTAATGCATCATTCCGTAACCAACTCATTTGGTCACATTGCTTGCAAGGCTTATAAAGATGTGCATTACCAAGAGGGCCCAGAGATACCTCTCCGACAATCGGAGTGACAAAACCTAATCTCGAAATACGCCAACTCAACATGTACCTTCGGAGACACCTGTAGTACTCCTTTATAATCACCCAGTTACGTTGTGACGTTTGGTAGCACCCAAAGTGTTCCTCCGATAAACGGGAGTTGCATAATCTCATAGTTACAGGAACATGTATAAGTCATGAAGAAAGCAATAGCAACATACTAAACGATCAAGTGCTAGGCTAACGGAATGGGTCATGTCAATCACATCATTCTCTTAATGATGTGATCCCGTTAATCAAATGACAACTCTTTTGTCCATGGCTAGGAAACTTAACCATCTTTCATTCACGAGCTAGTCAAGTAGAGGCATACTAGTGATACTATGTTTGTCTATGTATTCACACATGTATTATGTTTCCGGTTAATACAATTCTAGCATGAATAATAAACATTTATCATGGAATAAGGAAATAAATAATAACTTTATTATTGCCTCTAGGGCATATTTCCTTCAAAGAGATCAATTGTTGTGTCTATGGGGTGCCCCCTCCCCCGTATATAAAGGAGTGGAGGAGGGGGCCGGCCAAGGGGGGCGCCCTAGGGGGGAGTCCAACTCCCACCGGGAGTAGGACTCCCCCCTTTCCGATTAGGAGAGGGAGAGGGAAGGAAGAGGAAGGAGGGAGGAACGAAAGGGGGCGCCCCCCCTCCCAATTCGTATTGGGCTTGGGGGGGCGCCCCCTCCCTTGCTCTTTGCCCCTCCTTTCCACTAAGGCCCAATAAGGCCCATATACTTCCCGAGGGGTTCCGATAACCTCCCGGAGCTCCGATATTGTCCCAATCTCACCCAGAACCTTTCCGGTGTCCAAATATAGTCATCCAATATATCAATCTTTATGTCTTGACCATTTCGAGACTCCTCGTCATGTCCGTGATCACATTCAGGACTCCGAACAACCTTCAGTACATCAAAACTCATAAACTCATAATAAAACTGTCAACGAAACCTTAAGCGTGCGGACCCTACGGGTTCGAGAACTATGTAGACATGACCGAGACACGTTTTCGGTCAATAACCAATAGCAGAACCTGGATGCTCATATTGGCTCCTACATATTCTATGAAGATCTTTATCGGTCAAACCGCATAACAACATACGTTGTTCCCTTTGTCATCGGTATGTTACTTGCCCGAGATTCGATCGTCGGTATCCCAATACCTAGTTCAATCTCGTTACCGGCAAGTCTCTTTACTCGTTACGTAATGCATCATTCCGTGACTAACTCATTAGCTACATTGCTTACAAGGCTTTTAGTGATGTGCATTACCGAGAGGGCCTAGAGATACCCTCTCCGACAATCAGAGTGACAAAACCTAATCTCGAAATACGCCAACTCAACATGTACCTTTGGAGACACCTGTAGAGCTCCTTTATAATCACCCAGTTACGTTGTGACGTTTGGTAGCACACAAAGTGTTCCTCTGGTAAATGGGAGTTGCATAATCTCATAGTTGTAGGAACATGTATAAGTCATGAAGAAAGCAATAGCAACATACTAAACGATCAAGTGCTAAGCTAACGGAATGGGTCATGTCAATCACATCATTCTCCTAATGATGTGATCCCGTTAATCAAATGACAACTCATGTCTATGGTTAGGAAACATAACCATCTTTGATTAATGAGCTAGTCAAGTAGAGGCATACTAGTGACATTAAGTTTGTCTATGTATTCACACATGTATCATGTTTTCGGTTAATACAATTCTAGCATGAATAATAAACAATTATCATGATATAAGGAAATAAATAATAACTTTATTATTGCCTCTAGGGCATATTTCCTTCACCGCCAACAATAGATCAGCGCCATATCGCTCCTGTAGTAGCTAACGAACAATACGTCCATCGTAATCTGTTCATGTCTCTCATTGTAGTTGTTGATTCGTGTGTGATGTTGTTGTGCCAACAATCCAAAAATCTAATTGTAGGTAATTTCCTGAGTTAACTATGACTGGATTTGTTGATGCACTGAGACCAGATAAGTTTACCGTGTGCACTTTAAGAGGTGGAAGGTGAAGTCCACGCTCTGGCTTACTGCTCCGAAAGTTTTCCACATTAGTGTTGGTGCTTCAGAGGGAATTCCCGAGGAAGATCAGAGAAAGTTCCAGGAAGCCAATACTATGTTTGTAGGATGCATTATGAGTGTTATTGCTGACCGTCTGTGTGATGTGTACATGCACATACAAGATGGAAAGGCACTGTGAATTCGGTGCAACAGATGCAGACAACAAACTATACATCATGGAGAATTTCCATGACTACAAGATGGTGAATAACCGTTCTATGGTTGAACAAGCTCATGAGATACAATGCATTGTGAAGGAACTGAAACTCCAGAAGTGTGATTTACCCGATAATTTTGTGGATGGGTGCATGATTGCAAAGTACCTCCTTCATGGAGAAACTTAGCCACAACTCTGAAACATAAGAGAGAGGAGATATCAGTTGAAAATCTGGTTGCATCTCTTGATGTTGAAGAGAAAGCTCGGGTTAAATACACTACTAAGAAAGGAGGTGAGTTCAGCCAACCGCCAATATGGTGCAGAGGTACCCACAGAACAAGAACAAAGGGAAGAACAAGTATGTTTTCAACAAGCCTGTCAAGACTACTACCTTCAAGAAGAAGAAGTTTAAGAAGGCTGAGCTAGAGTGCTATGCCAGTGGGAAGCCTGTACACTTTCCAAAGGAATGCCCAGAGCATGCAGACCGTAGAGGGAAAATAAGGTCCAAGATTATCAACATGGCGACTGATATGTCTCCAACATATCTATAATTTTTTATTGTTCCATGCTATTAGAGTACCAATCTTGGATGTTTTATATGCAATTTTATATCATTTGTTGGGACTAACCTATTAACTTATTTTCGAGTGCAAGTTCCTGTTTTTTGCTTGTTTTTTGCTTGCGGAAAATCAATATCAAACGATGTCCAAACGAAAAAAATCTTTGGATTTATTTTTTCTGGACCAGAAGGGACCCTAGAAGCTTTGGGAGAAGAACAGAGGAGCCATGAGGGAGTGGCAAGCTCGTAGGGCGCACCCCCTAGGGGGGGGCTTGAGCTTGTGGGCCATCTGTGACACCTTTTGACCTAATTCCACCTCTATAAATTTAGTAATATTCCCAAACGAATAGAGATCCACCCGAAACACTTTTTTGCTGCCGCAAGCTTCTGTTCTTCCGCGATCCCATCTAGAGGCCTTTTCCGGTACTCAGCTCGAGGGGGAATCGATCACAGAGGGCTTCTACATCAACCTTGTTGCCCTACCGATGATGCGTGAGTAGTTTACCACAGACCTACGGGTCCATAGCTAGTAGCTAGATGGCTTCTTCTCTCTCTTTGATATTCAATACCATTTTCTCCTCGATGTTCTTGGAGTTCTATCCGATGTAATCTTCTTTTGCGGTGTGTTTGTTAGGATCCAATGAATTGTGGGTTTACGATCTGAATATTCAGGAGAAGTAATTGAGTCTTTTTTGAACTTTATTATGCATGATTGTTATAGCTTTGTATTTCTCTCTGATCTATCCGTTTGGTTTGGCCAACTATATTGATTTATCTTTAGTGGAAGAGGTGCTTTGTGGTGGGTTCAATCTTGTGGTGCTCTATCCCAGTGATAGAAAGGGACAAGACATGTATTTTTATCGTAGCCATTAAGGACAAAACAATGGGGTTTATTCATATTATGAGTTTACTTTGTCTACATCATGTCATCTTGCTTAAGGTGTTACTCTGTTTTTATTAACTTAATACCTTAGATGCATGCTGGATATCGGTCGATGGGTGGAGTAATAGTAGTAGATGCAGATAGGAGTCGGTCTACTTGTGTCGGACATGATGCCTATATACATGACCATTGCCTTGAATATTGTCATAACTATGCGCTTTTCTATCAATTGCCCAACAGTAATTTGTTTACCCACTCTATGCTATGTGTTTGAGAGAGAAGCCTCTAGTGAAAACTATGGCCCCCGGGGTCTACCTTTATCATATATAAAAACACAAAAATACCTTGCTGCAATTTCTATTTTTATTTTTTTATCTTTGCAATTTATTTATCTACCACTACAAGATTTAATCCTTGCAAGTAACCGCCAAGGGGATTGACAACCCTCTTGTCCAAGTTGGGTGCAAGTATTTACTTTTGTGTGTGCAAGTGATGTTCACGAGGCTTTGCGTGATTCTTCTTTTGCTTCGATAAACCTTGGTTCTCACTGAAGGAAATACTTATCTCTACTATACTGCATTTCCTCTCCTCTTCGGGGAAAATCCCAACACAGCTCACAAGTAGTAGGAATATTTCTTGCGCCGTTGTCGGGGAGACATCATCAAAACCTATCAAGTACCTTCACATAAACTATCATCTACCTACTCTATTTTTTATTTGATTTTTCCTCTCGTTTTCATCTCCCCCCCCCTTTCATAAAAATCCAAAATACCAAAAATATTTTGTGTGCTATCTCTGCTTGTGTTGCCATGTGCCTTCTATTTGCTTGCATCTTTGCTTGCTAAAAATTATTGATATGGATCCTCATCCACTTGCTAATCCTTTCAAAAGATCCAATTATGATGAACCGATTGCTAGTGAGTTGAGTGCACTTGATTATCTTTATGAAGTTTTGCTTGAAAATAATGAAAAACTTCATAAAGATAATCAAGTCCAGTCAACTCACTAGCAATTGGTTCATCATATTTGGATCTTTTGAAAGGATTAGCAAGTGGATGAGGATCCATATCAATTACAAAGGCCACATAACAACTACACAAAATTATGGCTCCAACTGCTCCTGTACGAACAGACAATCTGGGTGGCGACAGCGCGGGAGCCGCAGATCCGGGTGGCCATGGAGTGGATGCTGCCAGCTACGAGGCCGAGTGGATGGTGGTCCGGACGGCAGCGGGGCCGACGCGCCCCTTGCCAGGCAAGGGGCGGTGCCCGTGCTCTGAGACCGCCAGAGGCTGGTCGGGGAGTCCTTTCTAGGCTTTGGCCGGTGAAAGTTCTGACGATGAGGTGGAGGAGATGGCGGCCGCTGACGATGTGCGGGGCGGTAGGGCACCTTGCTCTGTCTGTGATTTTGTGGCACGGACGGAGGAGCTCGGGGGCTCCTTCAAGGCCGGGCGGCAGAGGGCGTCGATACGTCTCCAACGTATCCATAATTTTCTATTGTTCCATACTGTTATATTATCATTCTTGGATGTTTTATAATCATTTTATAGCAACTTTATATCATTTTTTGGGACTAATCTATTGACATAGTGCCAGTGCCAGTTGCTGGCTTTTGCTTGTTTTTTACTTTGTAGAATATCAGTACCAAACGGAGTCCAAACGCAATGAAACTTTTTGGAGAATTTTTCTGGATCAGAAGACACCTGTTGGGCCAAAGAAGTACCATAGGAGTTCCCCGAGGGGGGCACAACCCACCTGGGCGCACCTAGGGGCCTAGGCGCGCCCTGGTGGGTTGTGCCCACCTCCCCCCCCTCCCCCCCGCACCGCCTACGGGAGTCGAGGAACACAATTCCAGACATCTCAAGTTCCAGAACCACCAGATCCAATCTAGGCACCATCACAGAGGGGCTCATCATCCTCATTGGTGCCTCTCCGATGATGAGTGAGTAGTTCATTGTATACCTAAGGGTCCGTAGGCAGTAGCTAGATGGCTTCTTCTCTCTTTTTGATTCTCAATACAATGATCTCTTGGAGATCTATTTGATGTAACTCTTCTTTGCCATGTGTTTGTTGGGATCCGATGAACTTTGAGTTTATGATCAGATCTATATATCCGTGAAAGTTATTTGAGTTTCTTTGATCTCTTATATGCATGATTACTTATAGCCATGTATTTCTTCTTCGAATCTTTGGTTTAGTTAGGCCAACTAGATCGATTTTCTTGCCATGGGAAGAGGTGCTTTGTGATGGCTTCGGTCGTACGATGTTCCTTCCTAGTGACAAAAGGGGCAGCAAGACACGTATGTATCGTTGCTATTATGGATAACAAGATGGGGGCTATTCCTACATGAATAGATCTTGTCTACATCATGTCATTGTTCTTATCGCATTACTCGGTTTCTCCATGAACTTAATACACTAGATGCATGCTGGATAGCGGTCGATGTATGAAGTAATAGTAGTGGATGCAGGCAGGAGTCGGTCTACTAATCTTGGACGTGATGCCTATATAATGATCATTGCTTGGATTCGTCATAATTATTTGAGGTTCTACCAATTGCCCAATAGTAATTTGTTTACCCACCGTATGTTATTTTCTCGAGAGAAGCCACTAGTGAAATCTACAGTCCATGGGTCTATTATCTCATCATATATTTTCAGATCTATATTACCAAAAACCCTAAGATAACTCGCTGAATTTTATTTGCCGTTATTTTATTTTCATATACCAATCTATATCTTTACAAATCTTTGACTCGAGAGGGATTGACAACCCCTCTTACGCGCCGGGTTGCAAGTTTTTGTTCTTTGTGTGCAGGTACCGTTTACATAGTGTTGCTTGATTCTCCTACTGGTTCGATAACCTTGGTTTCATAAATAAGGGAAATACCTACTGTAGTTGTGCTGCATCATCCCTTCCTCTTCGGGAAAATACTGACGCGGACACGAGCCATCAAGAAAGGATTTCTGGCGCCGTTGCCGGAGAGACATCATCAACAGCTATCAGGTTCCTAATCACAAATCTCATCTCTTTACAATTTACATTATTTGCCATTTGCCTCTCATTTTTATCTCCCCCACTTTACCAAAATTTGCCGTTTTATTCACCCTTTTTTCGTTCGCCGTTTTCTCGTCAGATCTCTTCTTTGCTTGTGTGTCGTGTGTCTTCTATTTGCTTGCATCTTCGCTTGCTAAAAATCTCTTGATATGGATCCTCATCCACTTGCTAATCTTTTCAAAAGATCCAATTATAATGAACCAATCAATAGTGAATTGAGTTCACTAGATTATCTTTATGAAGTTTTGCTTGAGATTTATGAATCTGAAAATTGTGATGAAGTGTTAAACGAAGAAATTTATAAAGTGATTCATGATAGCTCCTTGAATGAAAAGCATGATTGCAATGATGTTATTATAAATTCTATTAATGTCAATTGTGCTAGTGATATGCAAAACCCCAAGCTTGGGGATGCTTTTTGTTATGTCCACTACTTATTGCAATGATCATGATTGGGGTGATAATGATTCTTATGATCTTGAAAATTTATTTAAACCTCCTAATGAATATGCTTGTGATAATATTAAAAGTGGGTTTGCAAGAGTGTCAACTTTAGCTAAAAATAATCCCACATATTTGGAGAGTGTTCGGTCTTATGAATTTTTTGATAAAGGTGGGTTTGGAGAGGTCATGACTTTATTTGATGATAATCCCACTATATTGGAAGAGTGTCAACTTTGCATGCATGTGGATCATGAAGAGAAAATTTTATATGATAGCTATATTGTTGAATTTGATTATGATCTTACATTTAATTATTATGACAGAGGAAAATATGGTTGTAGAAATTTTCATGTTACTAGATTACCTCTCATTATGTTGATATTGTCAATGTTTTATATCTCTCCTATGCATATGCTAGATATTTCTTGTCTTGATAATTTGTTTGCTTATAAAATTCTTATTCACCGCCTATCAGCTCTATAAATACTCTAAAATCCCAAAACCCCGAGGGGAGCAGAGAGACCAGAATTTCCACCATCGCAAGTTCCAGAACCACGAGATCCAATCTAGAGGCCTTTTCTGGCACTCTACCGGAGGGGACAACGATCACGAAGGTGTTCCTCATCAACACCCTTGTCCCTCCAATGATGTGTGAGTAGTTTACCATAGACCTACGGGTCCGTAGGCAGTAGCTAGATGGCTTCTTATCTCTTTTTGATCTTCAATACAATGTTCTCCTTGATGTTCTTGGCGATCTATATTTGATGTGACTCTTTTTTGCAGTGTGTTTGTTAGGATCCGATGAATTGCGAGTTTATAATCAGATCTATCTATGAATATTATTTGAGTCTTTGTTGAACTCTCTTATGCATGATTATTAGCCTCGTATTTCTTCTCCGAAACTTTGGTTTGGTTTGGCCAACTAGACTTATTTTTCTTGCAATGGGAAGAGGTGCTTTGTGATGGGTTCGATCTTGCGGTGTCCTCACCCAGTGATAGAAGGGGTAGCGAGGCACGCATGTATCGTTTTCATTGAGGATAAAAAGATGGGGTCTATTCCTACATGAGTAGATCTTGTCTACATCATGTCATCGTTCTTATTGCATTACTCCGTCTCTCCATGAACTTAATACACTAGATGCATGCTGGATAGCGGTCGATGTGTGGAGTAATAGTAGTAGATGTAGCCAGGAGTCGGTCTACTATTCTTGGACGTGATGACTATATACATGATCATTGCCTTGGATATCGTCATAATTATTTGCTCTTCTATCAATTGCGCAACAGTAATTTGTTTACCAGCCGTATGCTACTTACTTGGGTGAAGTCTCTAGTGAAATCTATGGCCCCTGTGTCTATTTTCTATCATATTATTTTCAGATCTATTAATCCGAAAATCCAAAAATACCTTGCTGCACTTTTTCTTTACTTCTTTTATTTTGTGTTTTTGTTAGATCTATTTATCAAATATCATACAATTTAATCTATCTCAATACCGAGGAGGGATTGACAACCCCTCTTACGCGTTGGGTTGCAAGTTTTTGTTATTTGTGTGAAGGTACTACTTACATAGTCTAGTGGATCTTCCTACTGGACTGATACCTTGGTTTCATAACTGAGGGGAAATACTTACTGTTGTTGTGTTGCATCCTCCTCTCCTCTTCAGGGAAATACCAACGCAATTTGCAGCAATCAGAAGCACTACTGTGAACATTAACGGGGAGATCGCCCCCTTCTTCCCCACCCTTTGTGGGGTAAGACAGGGTGACCCTTTCTCCCCTTTCCCGTTCAACATGTACGTTGATGCTCTTGCCACCATCCTCGACAAGGCAATGGTTGCAGGCCATATTCGCGGTGTGGTTCCCCATCTGGTGGGAAGTGGAGGGGTTTCCCTCCTACAGTATGTTGATGACACCATTATCATGGTGCAAGGATTTGAGGCGGCCATCACAAACCTGAAATTCCTCCTCCTCCTCTTCTTTCAACCAATGTCAAGCCTCACGATTAACTTCGACAAGAGCGAAGTGATGGTGATGGGCTACTCGCCCGATGAGCGCCACAACATTGCTGACCACCTCAATTGCCAACTGGGATCCTTCCCCACATCCTATTTGGGGTTCCCATTGGTGACTCTCGGCTCACCATGGCGGATCTCCGGCCGATGATGACCAGGTTCTAGCACCGTGTCAAACCCTGGCAGGGTCATTGGCTGTCTAAGGTGGCTCAAGCAGTGCTCATCAACTCATCCCTCTCTAGCCTGCACCTGTTCATCATGAGCTTCTACAACCTTCACGAGGCCCTCCACCTTGAGATCACCAAGTATTAGGCGAGGTTCTTCTACGCCGGGGAGGGTGATAAGCAAAAATACCATATGGTAAGCTGGCCTGACATTTGCAAACTGATATGTCTCCAACGTATCTATAACTTCTGATTGTTCCATGCTATTATATTATCTGCTTTGGATGCATTATATGCATTAATATGCTATTTTATATTATTTTTGGGACTAACTTATTAACCCAGAGCCCAGTGCCAGTTTCTGTTTTTCCTTGTTTTTGAGTTTTACAGAAAAGGAATGCCAAACGGAGTCCAAATGGAATACAACTTTCACGATGATTGTTCTTGGACCAGAAGACACCCGTAGGACTTGGAGAGGAGGCCAGGAGGTGCCCGAGGTGGCCACAAGCCTGCTAGGCGCGCCCCAGGGGGGCGTCCTGAGGGCTTGTGGCCCCCTCGGAGGTCTCCTAACCCTAATTCTTGCTCTATAAATTCCCAAATATTCCCAAACCACTAGAGGCGTCCACCAAAATACTTTTTCGCCACCGCAAGCCTCTGATATCGTGAGATCCCATCTTGGGGCCTTTTCTGACGATCTGCCGGAGGGGGTTCGATCACGGAGGGCTTCTACATCAACCCTATTGCCCTTCCAATGATGCCTGAGTAGTTTACCACAGACCTATGGGTCCATAACTAGTAGCTAGATGGCTTCTTCTCTCTCTTTGATCTTCAATACAATGTTCTCCTCGGTGTTCTTGGAGATCTATTCGATGTAGTCCTTTTTTTACGGTGTGTTTGTTGAGATCCGATGAATTGTGGATTTATCGTCAGATTATCTATGAATATTATTTGAGTCTTCTCTGAACTCTTTTATGGATGATTAAGATATCTTTGTATTTCTGTTCGAGCTATTAGTTTGGTTTGGCCAACTAGATTTGTTTTTCTTGCAATGGGAGAGGTGCTTAGTTTTGGGTTCAATCTTGCGATGTCCTCACCCAGTGACATAGTAGGGGTAGCGAGTCAGGTATTGTATTGTTGCCATCAAGGATAAAAAGATGGGGTTTTCATCATATTTCTTGAGTTCATCCCTCTACATCATGTCATCTTACTTAAGGCGTTACTCCGTTCTTATGAACTTAATACTCTAGATGCATGCTGGATAGCGGTCGATGTGTGGAGTAATAGTAGTAGATGCAGGCATGAGTCGGTCTACTTGTCACGGACGTGATGCCTATATTCATGATCATTGCCTTAGATATTGTCATAACTTTGCGCTTTTCTATCAATTACTCAACAGTAATTTGTTCACCCACCGTATACTATCTTCAGGAGAGAAGCCTCTAGTGAAACCTATGGCCCCCGAGTTTATTTTCCATCATATATTTTGAGATCTATAAAACTAAAAACCTAAAAAATACATTGCTGCAATTTATTTACTTTTACTTTGTTTTTGTTTTAGTAATATTTTATATCTATCTCTATTAGATCTCATCCTTCCAAGTGACCGTGAAGGGATTGACAACCCGTTTATCGCGTTGGGTGCAAGTGTTTGATTGTTTGTGCGGGTGCATAAATTGGAGACTTGCTTCTACCTCCTACTAGATTGATACCATGGTTCTCAAACCGAGGGAAATACTTATCTCTACTTTGCTACATCACCCTTTCCTCTTCAAGGGAAAAACCAACACAAGCTCAAGAAGTAGCATGAAGAATTTCTGGCGACGTTGCCGAGGAGGTTCTACATCAAGCCTACCAAGTACCCATCATAAACTCTCATCTCTTGCATTACATTATTTGCCATTTGCCTCTCGTTTTCCTCTCCCCCACTTCTAAAAGGTTTTCAGAAAAACACAAAAATACTTGCCTTTTTATTCTCCCTTCTTTCATTCGTCTTTTTTGTTTGCTCGTTTGCTTGATCGGTTTTTGCCACCATGTCTGAATATGGGGAGGTTATTGCCGGAAAGGGTAGTAATAATCTTGAGGCAAACTTTGATGGCTTTTCTAATAATGATGCTCATGAAGAACCTACTATTCCTAGAATTCTCTAATTTTCATCACCCTTCCGTTAAACGCATTGCCACAATATTGCTAGCTCATGAATTTAGGTTTATTTTGAAGGAAGCGGGTGAAATATTTGCTCATTTAATATTAATGGTGGTTGTCCTCCCATAGAGGAGATTCTTTTTAATCAAGAAGAAATAATGAGATTGCAATCTCCGGATCATGCCGCTTATAACGAAAACTTAAGAAAGAAAGTTCCTCCCGATGTTTTGGTTGATAAGATTTCTGAACTCAATGGTAATTTGGCTATACAAAATAACATATTTGGGTTTTTGCTAAGAGATAAACTTAGGGAATTCATTCAAAGGAACGTTTATAATGAAGAATAATTATTAAGTACAAAGGCTAAAGGAGGATCCTATTCCTCCCAAACTTGATCTTGTAGATCCTTACCCTATTAAATGTAGCCCCTTTGATTACTTTTGTTTACCGTTAAGAAAGCTTGCTGCCGAGAGGAAGGAGTATGAGAGGAGCATGGATGATCTCCCCCACTTCTATGATAATACCTAGATCTATGTTTTATGCCTAGCTAGGGGCGTTAAACAATAGCGCTTGTTGGGAGGCAACCCAATTTTATTTTTATGTTTTTGTTTTTGGTTTTGTTTTTCAATAAATACCCATTATTACCTATGTAGTAATTGTGTTTTGGTGTTTTAATTAGTGTTTGAGCCAAGCAAGACCTTTGGGATGGTCTATGGTGATAGTTGATTTGATCTTGCTGAAAAAATAGAAACTTTTTCGCCCAGTAGCAGAATTTTTAAAATTCACAGAAGCGTGATAAAATCCTGATTTTTCTACACAAGACTGATATACAAATTTCGCATATTGTCCTAATTTTTCAGAATTTTTGGAGTTACATAAGTATATGAAGTTTCCAGATTACTACAGACTGTTATGTTTTTGACATATTCTGTTTTCTATGTGTTGTTCGCTTATTTTGATGGATCTATGGGTAGTATCGGGGGGTATGAACCATGGAGAAGTTGTAATACAGTAGATATAACACCAATATAAATAAATAATGAGTTCACAATAGTAACTAGAGTGGTGATTTATTTTATTATACTAATGGATCTTATGAGTTTTTTGTTGAGTTTTGTGTTGTGAAGTTTTCAAGTTTTGGGTAAAGATTTTGATGGGCAACAGAATAACGAGTGGCAAGAGCCTAAGCTTGGGGATGACCAAGGCACCCCAAGGTAATATTCAAGGATAACCAAGCATCTAAGCTTGGGGATGCCTCGGATGGCATCCCCTCTTTTGTCTTCAATCCATCGATAAATTTACTTGAGGCTTTATTTTTATTCACCACACGATATATGTTTTGCTTGGAGCGTCTTGTATGATATGAGTCTTTGCTTTTTAGTTTTACACAATCATCCTTGTTGTACACACCTTTTGAGAGGGACATGCACTAATCATGAATTTATTAGAATATTCTATGTGCTTCACTTATATCTTTTGAGCTAGGCAGTTTGCTCTAGTGCTTCACTTATATCTTTTTAGAGCACGGCGGTGGCTTTATTTTATAGAAATTGATGAACTCTCATGCTTCACTTATATTATTTTGAGAGTCTTAAACAACATGGTAATTTTCTTAGGTTATGAATTTAGTCCTAGTATGATGGGCATCCAAGAGGGATATAATAAAAACTTTCTTATAAAGAGCATTGAATAGATGAGAAGTTTGATTTCTTGCATTTGTTTTGAGATATAAAGATGGTGATATTAGAGTCATGCTAGTGAGTAATTGTGTATTGGTAGAAATACTTGTGTTAAAGTTTGCGATTCCCATAGCATGCACATATGGTGAACCGTTATGTGATGAAGTCGGAGCATGATTTATTTTTTAATTGTCTTCCTTATGAGTGGTGGTCGGGGATGAGCGATAGTCTTTTCCTACCAATCTATCCCCCTAGTAGCATGCGTGTAGTACTTTGTTTCAATAGCTAATAAATTTTTGCAATAAGTATGTGAGTTTTTTATGACTAATGTTGAGTCCATGGATTATACTCACTCCCACCCTTCCACCATTGCTAGCTTCTCTAGTACCGCGCAACTTTCACTGGTGCATTAAACCCACCATATACATTTCCTCAAAACAGCCACCATACCTACCTACTATGACATTTCCATAGCCATTCCGGGATATATAACCATGCAACTTCCACCGTTCCGTCTATTATCACACGCACCATTATTGTCATATTGCTTTGCATGATCATGTAGTTGGCATAGTATTTGTGGCAAGGACACCGTTCATATTTCTTTATACATGTCACTCTTAATCATAGCACATCCCGGTACATCGCCGGAGGCATTCATATAGAGTCATATCTTGTTCTAGTATCAAGTTGTAATTTTTGAGTTGTAAGTAAATAAAAGTGTGATGATCATCATTATTAAAGCATTGTCCCATGTGAGTAAAGGATGGTGGAAGTTATGATTCCCTCCTAGTTGAGATCAGTCTCCAGACTTTACAAAAAAAAAGAGGCCAAAGAAGCCCAAACAAAAAAATGAGAGAAAAGAGAGAAGGGACAATGTTACTATCCTTTTTCCACACTTGTGCTTCAAAGTAGCACCACGGTCTTCATGATAGAGAGTCTCCTATTTCGTCATTTTCATATACTAGTGAGAATTTTTCATTATAGAACTTGGCTTGTATATTCCAATGACGGGCTTCCTCAAAATGCCTTAGGTCTTCATAAGCAAGCATGTTGGATACACACCCACTTAGTTTCTTTTTGAGCTTTCATACACTTATAGCTCCAGGGCATCCGTTGCATGGCAATCCCTACTCACTTGCATCGATATCAATTGATGGGCATCTCTATAGCCCATTAATTTGCCTAGTTGATGCGAGACTTTCTCCTTCTTTTTGTCTTCTCCACAACCACCAAATTCTATTCCACTCATAGTGATATATCCATCGCACACGCTCATGTATTGCGTGAAAGTTGAAAAAGGTTGAGAACACCAAAAGTATGAAATAATTGCTTGGCTTGTCATCGGGGTTGTGCATGATGAAATACTTTGTGTGATGAAGATGGAGCATAACCAGACTATCTGATTTTGTAGGGATAACTTTCTTTGGCCATGATATTTTGAGAAGACATGATTACTTTATTAGTATGCTTGAAGTATTATTGTTTTTATGTCTATTAAAATCTTGTTTTGAACCTTATGTATCTAAATATTCTTGCCACAATAAAGAAGATTACACTGATAAATATGTTAGGTAGCATTCCACATCAAAATTCTGTGTTTATCATTTACCTACTCGAGGACGAGCAGGAATTAAACTTGGGGATGCTTGATACTTCTCCAACATATCTATAATTTTTGATTGTTCCATGCGATTATATTATCTGCTTTGGATGTTTTATATGCATTAATATGTTATTTTATATTATTTTTGGGACTAACTTATTAACCCAGAGCCCAGTGCCAGTTTCTGTTTTTTTCCTTGTTTTTGAGTTTTACAGAAAAGGAATATCAAACGGAGTCCAAACGGAATAAAACATTCACGATGATTTTTCTTGGACCAGAAGACACCCATAGGACTTGGAGAGGGGGCTAGGAGGTGCCCGAGGTGGCCAAAAGCCTGCTAGGCGCGCCCCAGGGGGGGGGGGACGCGCCCTGAGGGCTTGTAGGCCCCTCGGAGGTCTCCTAATCCTAATTCTTGCTCTGTAAATTCCCAAATATTCGCAAATCACCAAAGGCATCCACCAAAATACTTTTCCGCCGTCGCAACCCTCTGTTCCTGTGAGATCCCATCTTGGGGCCTTTTTCGGCAATCTGCCGGAGGGGGATTCGATCACGGAGGGCTTCTACATCAACCCTATTGCCTTTCCGATGATGCGTGAGTAGTTTACCACAGACCTACATGTACAGAGGTAGTAGCTAGATGGCTCCTTCTCTCTCTTTGATCTTCAATACAATGTTCTCCTTGATGTTCTTGGAGATCTATCCGATGTAATACTTTTTTTGTGGTGTGTTTGTTGAGATCCGATGAATTATGGATTTATGATCACATTATCTATGAATATTATTTGAGTCTTCTCTGAACTCTTTTATGCATGATTAAGATATATTTGTATTTGTCTTCGAACTATCAGTTTGGTTTGGCTAACTAGATTGATTTTTCTTGCAATGGGAGAGGTGCTTAGTTTTGGGTTCAATCTTACGGTGTCCTCACCTAGTGACATTGTAGGGGTAGCGAGGCACGTATTGTATTGTTGCCATCATGGATAAAAAGATGGAGTTTTCATCATATTGCTTGAGTTCATCCCTCTACATCATGTCATCTTACTTAAGGTGTTACTCCGTTCTTATGAACTTAATACTCTAGATGCATGTTGGATAGCGGTTGATGTGTGGAGTAATAATAGTAGATGCATGCAAGAGTCGGTCTACTTATCACGGACGTGATACCTATATTCATGATCATTGCCTTAGATATCGTCATAACTTTGCGCTTCTCTACCAATTGCTCAACAGTAATTTGTTCACCCACCGTATGCTATCTTCAAGAGAGAAGCCTCTAGTGAAACCTATGGCCCCTGTTCGCCATTACAGTAGAACCTAGGATCTCCGTCAAGGCGACCCTTATTGATTTAGGGCGCCTTGCTTCTGCCGGCCATTTGGCCCCGCGGAACTTGCCACATGGCAAGACCTCCTTGAGTGCATCGCGCTTCATCCTTCGGACGCGGATCAACCTGACGACCGGGTCTCCTGGCGCCTGGAGTCCTCGGGCAGGTTCTCCACCAAATCCCTCTACCAGGCCACCGCGGCTGCTCCTGATGGCCCAGGAGACGGGATTTGCCCCCTGTGTGGGGTGAAGGAAGACTCGAAACACATTTTCTTTACATGCGTGCCCGCTCAATTCCTTTGGAGTTGCTTCCGCGAAACGATTGGTGGCCGATGGTGCAACACCAATTTCCCTGACCTCTTTGCGGAAATCCAGCCCCCCCCCCTTCGCGCGCCCGCCACATTAGGTGGCTGGGTATGGAGATCCTCGCTTGGGATTTGGACCGTCCGCAATAAACTTGTGATCCGACGTGTTCCTCTTTGACGTGCCACCGACGCGATTTTCAAAATGTGTGGCTATTTGCAGCTTTGACGGCCGCTTAACCGCCCCTAGGATCGGGACATTGTTGTAGATCTTCGCGCGATGGCTCTTCGCTTGGCGCCACTGCTTCCTCCACCACCTCCTGAGCCGGATTAGCCTGTTGTACCTTGCACTGCCTCATTTTCCCCCTTTAAGGGCTTGTTGATCTGTGCTCTCAGCAGAACCCTTTCACACTATGTTTGTCTACTTTCTTTGCATGTGTGCGCGGTGTGAACTTACGTTGGATGTTGTGGCTTTGCTTTATATATAAACGGGGCGAAAGCCGTTTTCAGTATATCCAAGCTCCAGAACACGTGACCAGAGTGGGTACTTCATATTACATGTGGCTTTCGGAAACACGTCGGATTATGTTATTCATGCTACTAGAATGTATCTGGTATGTGAGATATGAATTGGTCCACTCATAGCCCGCTTGAACTATTAATGTCTCTCGACGCTTTCTTCAGAGCCACCTATCTAGTATATGAGAAATGAATTGGTCCATTCATAGCCCGCTTCAATTATTAATGTCTCTCGACTCTTTGTTCAGAGCTACCTCAACTTGTTGTTGGTGACTACCTAGTACCGGAACCAAGACGTCACAAAGATAAAGGGGTGTTACTTTCTGGGAACTTTCTAGCATATGAGTCACATGCACTGGATGATACTCCCCGTACTTTATGTCATGGAATACATCTATACCTGGCTATGTGAAGCTCAAGGTTAGACGACTCCTTTTCCGTGGAGGATTGTACAATAGGAACAAGTATGGTTTTGTGTGAGCAGGCTGAAAAGGCAATCTTTAACTTTTGCCATGTCTTGTTACGATTCTTTAGAGGTTGAATTATCTGAGATTATGGAGGGGGTTGCACTTCAATGGACTACTCTGCCTGTTCTAACCGGGATCGACCATCTAAAAGCGGTGAATTCGGTTCGAAACTTGAAGACAATCAGATTGTGCTTTTGTTTTTCCACTATACGAAATAAAAGAGAATATGAGAGGTCAGAATATTACTCGTGTACATCATTATCAACGTGTTGTAAGCCGCTTCATGACCAACTTTGGTAGAACTGAAGGCTAAATAAAATATGAGAGATCAAAATATTACATGTGTAAATCGCTATCCACATGTTGTAAGCCACCTCACGACGAATTTGGCTGTGTTCGCTATAAAATAAAAGGGGTTGTAGTGTTTTCTGAGTAATACTACAATGTATTTATTCTCAAAATAATTAAAAGATGAGATAATGGTGTTTTGTGGAAGGGTGCTCACAGACAAACGGAAAAGGTAAACAAATTTCAGCGGGATACCCATGGCCATTCACTCCCGTTGCCGACCGAGCCCCTTGCAACGTGTTTCTCTCGGTCCGTCGCCGTCTCAGGACAACCACGCAACCAGCCGACGAAGAGGCCCCCCCCTCCCCTCTTCCTCCCCGCCCACTTGCCCCCTCCTCTCCCTTTCCGCCACGGAGATTCTTGCCTCCGCCTCTCCTCTCCGGTCCACACCTGCGGAGGCGCCGCGCAGGCCACAGGAGAGGAGGGGAGGTGGCACCTGTTCCTGTTGGGCTTCTTGTCCTCTCCAGCTCCCCTTTCGCCGTCGCCATAGAATAATATCGTGGATTGAACCAGTAAAACTAATATCTTTGCTCGTATTCACCGTGCGTGTTCCACGCCCCAGCCAGCGCCCTCCTTAGTGCCCGCCACGCCCACCTCCTTCGCGCCCTTGCAGCGACCAGTTCTTGCGTCTACTCTTCGCCACACCGAGGTCCATCCATCTACCAAACCACCTTCCTCTCCTTGCAAGATCCGACTCCGGCCAAGAGATTCGCTTCTTGCGCCAAGATCCTGACCTGGGCAGATAGCAAGAGACGAGGGAAGCGGGGCGGAAGCGGAATCATTCGAAGAGAGGGCATGGTGGCGGTCGCGGCTGGGAGGCGGCCCGTGCTCAGCCGCCGGCGGTCCGGCTGCGGTGCCGGCCAGCAGCAGCTGCAGCACCCGCAGGCGCAGCAGCAGCGGATGCTAGCGGTCGCCGTCGCCGCGCGCGTCGCCGCCGCGAAGCCTGCGGCCACGGAGGCCGCTTTGTATGGCGGTGGTGGCGGCGGCGACGGGTGCTGCGTCGATTTTCTCGTTTGCCTGCTCCGGGGGCTCGGCGTCACCCCCGCAAGCGCGGGGCCTGCGCAGTTCAAGTGGGCCGCTCGACCGCTACGGCGGAAGCGGAACGGGGGTTCCTCGCCAAGCGGCGCCTCCGCCGAGGAAAGGCGTCCCGAGCTTATTAGGGGCGCGCCCGGACGCATCGCCGGCAACGGCGCCTGCGCTAGCGCCTCACTTTACACGATGCAGGGCAAGAAGGGGGTCAACCAGGACGCCATGGTTGTCGTGGAGGTATACTATTTGAGTTCTTAATTCTGTATTTTTTCCCATTTTTATCTTCTGTTAATTCCATGGGTACCTTTCGATGATGTGTGACTCCTACTGCATATGCTCCACAAGTATTTGGATACGATGAAAAGGATGTTTTCATGGTTTTGTTCGTCATGAGCCAATCCTGATACTTGCATGAAGAAACATGACTGTCTGATTGGGGCAAAATTTTAATACATGTCTTCTTAGGTATGCTTGAGCTAGACCAGACAAAGATTTTTTTACTTTCACGTAAGACGCACATGTGGCGTCTTGCTGTAGAATGCCTGTTTGATTCAACAACTTCTGGAATAGAATACCATTTTCATTTGTCTTGTTTACGTGGTTTCACATGGATTGCCATTGGATATGGCCGACTGAATCGCCGGCAGAGTGTTCTAGCTGGTAGTTTAATTGGGCTCAATTATTGTTCTCCCAAATGGAGAAACCTGTAAGCAGGCACATGATTCTTATCGTTATCTTAATATTTCCTTTTAAGGATGATCTTATCTTCTCTTCCCATGAACTCCTAGAGTTGAATACATGAGACTTGCCATTTCTTTGTGTTTTATTAACTATATTTCATTATATCCATCGGCGGAGGACTCGGTTGGGCAAGGCCGGGTGGCCGCCCTACCTTGATTTTTCGAACAGAAGAATATACACGTACGCCGCTGTATCATGTACTCGCTGTGGTTGGGGGGAGGAAAGGGGAGACCTGGTGGGCCATGAGCCCGTGAATGAGGAGCTCAGCTGGACCAGGCCACAACCTCAGCAGTGACGGCGGACGAACAAGGGGGGAGCCAAGAACGCCTAGCAATATGCGGCGGCACCAGCAGGTAGGCGGCCGGCGGCGCCAGCGTGGGTGCCAGCCTGTTCCAGGCCACATGTCGCGGGGAAGCAAGTATGCAGCTGCGGAACAGCGTAGGCAGGGTGCAGAGCGGTGCAGAGGTTGTGCCAGCGGCAAGTGGCCATGAAGGTTTTGCATGATATTCTTTTACGCTCTAGAGTCCGCCCTACCTCGATTTTGGTCCGTCCTCCGCCACTGATTATGTCCATGAGATTTTATTAAATTGTTTATCTCCAGAGTTCAATAAGTTTGAACAATACAATCTCATGTTTTTTTTATAGTACCTTGTGTAGCCTGTGGTCTACACAGTTTTCTCCTCTATGAATGTTATTATCAATTTTTCTGTGGTCTCTTAAATGTTCATATTATACACCATCATTTACAATTTACATGTTTTACTTAATGCACCATCATTTAAGGTTTTATATTGTATATTAGAGCTGCAATTTGAAGGAAATAATTACTATTTTCATTTGCCCAATCTAGAAACTTTTAGTCCTTCCATGATCAAATTTTATGAAGTTTAACGATATGAATACTAGAGGACCATTTGAGAAAAGAACAGGAGGAGAAACGTTGTTAACAAGCTAGCGCTTCAGATTGCATCTTGCATGTCCTGTCCTTAAACCAAAATATTTGTTGTAATACCGATTTGTTAATAATTAGGTCTGAACATAGTCGAATTGATTTAACTACTCCCTCTATTACCTAATGCATGTTGTTTTGGAAACTGACATGTGCTCTAGTGTAGAATCTTTTTTCTTTCTTTTCAAAACGGAGGCATAAGCTTTGCCTTATCCATTTATTAAGAAAGGAGAATAGAGTTTGTTACACCACACCAATAGTACAATGGGTCATTACTCTCCTGAGATGATGTTGCCCAATTTTTTTGCGCCCGCCACAACCCAAAGTTTTGCTCCCCTCTTAATGGTGCCAAAAAAGACCGGTGGTGGTGTTGACTTGTGTCAGAAGACATGTGCGTTTCTCATTTTAAATAGTCCAACTAGCAAGTACGGTGAGAGATGCCATAGCCTTCCTATTGTGAATGATGTTGCCCGACATCTTGCACCATCAATGCCAAAGAGTACTTCATTGCCCAAGCCGCCCTGTCAATAGCATGAAGGCCAAGCCAATCCTTGACTAAGTTCCAAGGCCTAACGGTGAAGCGACATTTGAAGAATAGATGTGCCTTGCCCTCATGCAAGTCGGTAAAGCGGGCAAGGGTCACAATTTTGCCAACCCCGCCGAGCAAGCCTATCGGCCGTCGAAATTCTATCTTAGATTGCAAGCCTATCATCCGTCGAAATTTTGTCTTGGATTGCAAGCCAAGCAAAAAAGTTCACCTTTGGCGAGGCCCAAACGCCCCAAATGAAGCACCTCGAGGTGGAGCCTGTTGATCCAATGAATTGTGCCTTATATGCTGAAGCCGAAGAGTAATGCCCACTCATGGAGTTGTGTGTGGCTTTGGAGTCGCCAAAGCGTAACAAATTGCCGTAGGTGCTCCATGGAAAGGATCTCATCGAATTTGATCTTGTGAATCCATGCATCATCCCCCAAGGCCTCTCTATCCTTTCAATTTTTCCTCGAGGATGCATGTAAATGAGGGGTGCAATGTCCTTTGGTTTCTTGCCATTTAGCCAAGGGGAGTCCCAAAAGGGGGCAATGCCACCTTTACCAATGGTTGTGATGGTAGAAGCATAGAAGAAGTCAACGTCCACATTGTACACGAGTTCCCCATACCCACCCAAAGCTTGCCGGGATCCTTCTACTCATACCAAAGCCAGCGCAAACGTAAGGCACGTGCTAACTTTTCAAGGTCAAGCACGCCAAAGCCCCCTAGCTCTTTTGGTCTGTACATTGTGGCCCAATTAACTTTGCACTTGGCACCGGTGATCTTGTTTGTTCCCGCCCAACGGAAAGCCCTTTCAATTTTGTTGACGCTCTTTATGACCTGTTGCGGAATGATGAGGGGAGTAGTATGGTAGATGACTTGCAAGGTGAGCACCGCCTTAACAAGAGTGGTACGCCCGTAGCAGTGACATTTTGCCAATCCCATGGGACAAGCGTCGCCGCCACCTTGTGCTCTAGGAATTGGAAATCGGCTCTCTTGAGCTTCCAAATGGAGAGGAGGAGGCCCAGGTAGCGGATGAGGAATGAGGCGTGAGACGCCGACAAACTATGAAGGATGTCCTCGAGATTACGGGTTGCGCTCTCAATGGGAACATAGGAGCTTTTCTGGAAGTTACCTCCAAACCGGTGACCTCGGCAAAACAGCCCAAGATGCGTGTGAGGTTGTCAATATCTTGTTTAATGGGGGCCATGAAGACCATCACATCATCGACATATATGGAAGTTCTGCAAATAGCTCGACGGCCTCTAAATTTGTGAAGCAAGACATGCCTAGTGGCCAAGTGTAGGACTTGTTGGAGTGTATCGACGACAATGACGAAAAGGAGAGGTGAGAGGGAGTCTCCTTGGCGAAGGCTACGGCCATGCTTGATGTGTGTGTGTGTGTGTGGTGGTGGTGGGGGGGGGGGGCTCCATTGAGAAGAATCCGAGGAGTTGAGGTACATAGCAAGGCAGCAATTCATTCTCGAAATTTACTTGGAAAGCCTCTCCGTTGAAGAGGATCATGAATGTAATCCCAACGCACCGAGTCAAAGGCTTTGTGGATGTCAAGCTTGAAAAGAATGGCAGGAGTTTTGTACACGCATACATAAAATTGTCATGGATGCTTCTCTTTTTTATGAAAGCACTTTGGGCCTTGGAGGTAAGGCTATTCATGTGAGGCCCAAGGCGAATCGCGAGCATCTTGGTGATGGCATGAATTAGACTAATTGGTCTATAGTCACCAATCCCTGCTCCATCTTTCTTAGGCAAGAGCACAACATTTGCAGAGTTAAGCCATTGGAGGTTAGCAACATGGAGGTTACCAAAAAGGTGGATCACGCGCATGACATCAACTTTAATTGTGTCCCAACATCTCTTGAAGAACAGTCTGGTAAAACCGTCCGGCCCGGGAGCCTTGTCATTTGACATTTGGCTAATGACATGACACACTTCCTCCGTGGTGAAGGGGTTATCAATAGCACTAAGATCACAATCCTCAAAATGAAATTGTTCCCAGTTGAAGTCCTTTCTCTCACTCGCCTTTCCGATGATGTGGGAGAAGTGATCGTGGATGATTCCTCTTTTTTCTCATGCTCCGTGACCCAACCATTGTTATACTCACCCGATGAATGTGGTTCTTTCTCCTTCTCGTATTGATACGCCTATGGAAGTATTTGATATTGGCATTGCCCTCTCTCAGATTTGCAATTCGAGCACATTGCTTCTTTCTTGAATGCTCAAGGACTGCCAAGCTCACCACCCTTTTCTTGAGCCTTGCCGGAAGATCTTGCTCGGCATGGCTTAGGATCCGGGACTCCTGGGCCACATCAAGCTTAAGGATCTTTAACTAGTATGTGAATCAAAATCCATCAAATGTGACTCTCCGAAACTACGAGCTCAGCCATATGATATAAGCAAATATAATTTCCCCTGTTTAGTGGACTACAGTTGACAACACATTTATACATGGCATGCACCGTCAGATGCACTTTGGCGTTCTTGGAACCGCGTGTTATCTGATGACCAAGAGTTTTCCTTTAGCTATAAGTCGCGTAGGCTTCGTGGTTCTGACCTGCTTGTAGGCTGAAACTGTATGGATTGTGCACTTCTTTCTCCTTGTTCAGTGATGTCCTTTTGGGCATTATATAGTTGATTTTAACGTGTTTGCATTCCGCTTGCAGAATTTTGGTTCGAAAGATGGTACCATCTTTTGTGGTGTTTTTGATGGCCATGGACCACAAGGCCATTTGGTTTCCAAGATGGTCAGAGATCTTCTCCCTGTGAAGTTGAGTGCAAATATAGCCAGGGATGAATACAAAGAGTTGTCAAATAACACTGTCACAAATGGGACAACTGAAGGAGATGCTGTGCAAACTGTGGTTGAAGATACTGATGCTACCCTTGGAGCTGTAGAGAATGGAGGGTACCCAGAAATCTTCACAGCATTGAGAACTTCATTCTTGAGGGCATTTTATGTAATGGACAGGGATTTGAAGTCACATAAAAATATTGATTGTCTGTTCAGTGGAACCACAGCAGTCACATTGATCAAGCAGGTATTTTTCGTAGCAACAATGATTCTACTTTACTTTATTGTGGAGCTTCACTTGATATTTCTTACTTTGTACTTTACTTTGTTGTGAAGCTTCGCTTGATATTTTTTATTTTAACATGTTCTTCTTGCTATTTCTACAGGGGCAGGATCTTATAATCGGCAACCTGGGGGACTCTAGAGCTATATTGGCCACTAAAGATGAGGATAATCACCTTTTTGCTCTTCAACTGACAGTCGATCTCAAACCAAGCATCCCAAGTACGTTATATTTTAATGATTCCCGTTTGTTCTTTTAAAGGTCTACAACACAATTTTTTCCTCCTTTTCCTTGTGTGACTCTTAGCTACCTTTTACTTTCTGTGTTACAAAGAGTTCTAGTAGCAGTAACACTTTTTTCATTATTTTTGCTGAATCAGTGTATCGTATAGTCAATTTCGTAAATACATCATGCTTCAGTACGTGATAATGAAACTACATGATATGATATATGCATTGCAAAACGTGTAATTTTTTGCCAGTGTCCTGTTGTATTTGTTCTTAAATTTACCAAAGCTCTTCAACTATGGTGATATTTTTATAGATTACTTTTTGGTTTCTTAGTTAGGTGAATGGTTTCTAATTTGCTTGTTGGAGCAGTTAGGATGCTGGGAGTATTTCACTTGTGGGTTACTTAAAATCGGATGCATGATTCTACTTGCTGCCTCCAACTAAAAACACCCTAACTGAAGAACTCCTTGTATGGTATGTGCACAAAATTTGGAAACATAACTGAGAAGGTCTCAGGTCGTGACACTGTAGGATGTATTGTGCCTTAGAAAATTATTTTAACAAGTAAATGAAGTTGGTTTATTTGCATGACATGTGGTAGTTTTATCAAATATCTATTACAATAATATTTTCTTTTTTCTTGAAAAGTGATTATAATATAATTCTGAAGTTATGGTAAGATACGAGAATTATTATACTCCCTCCGTTTCAAAATGTAGTCCATATTAGGATTTTTATAATTCAAAACATTTCTATGTTTGACCAACAACAACAACAACAACAAAGACTTTAGTCTCAAACAAGTTGGGGTAGGCTAGAGGTGAAACCCATAAGATCTCGCAACCAACTCATGGCTCTGGCACATGGATAGCAAACTTCCACGCACCCCTGCCCATAGCTAGCTCTTTGGTGATACTCCAATCCTTCAGGTCTCTCTTAACGGACTCCTCCCATGTCAAATTCGGTGTACCCCGCCCTCTCTTGACATTCTCCGCACGCTTTAGCCGTCCGCTATGCACCGGAGCTTCTGGAGGCCTGTGCTGAATATGCCCAAACCATCTCAGACGATGTTGGACAAGCTTCTCTTCAATTGGTGCTACCCCAACTCTATCTCGTATATCATCATTCCGGACTCGATCCTTCCTCGTGTGGCCACACATCCATCTCAACATACGCATCTCCGCCACACCTAACTGTTGCACATGTCGCCTTTTAGTCGGCCAACACTCAGCGCCATACAACATTGCGGGTCGGACCGCCGTCCTGTAGAACTTGCCTTTTAGCTTTTGTGGCACTCTCTTGTCACAGAGAATGCCAGAAGCTTGGCGCCACTTCATCCATCCGGCTTTGATTCGATGGTCCACATCTTCATCAATACCCCCATCCTGTGTTTGACCAAGTTTATAATTTTTTTTTCAACATCCACAATACAAAGAGGGAGTATCTAAGTAAAAATATTGTATTGAACTTTTTACAATCTGCCCTGCCTTTTGTGGGTAAAAAGCTCAATCTGATTTTCTTTTTTTCTGATCTGATAGGGATGTAACAACATGGTGCATGTGCTGTTCAGTTTTAGATCTGACTTTCTTCAGAGTCAGTTATTTAAAGATACCTTGATCTCAAAACTTCGAATTGGTACTAATAAAAAGTGTAAACATAACCTATCATGGACACCACACACTGAAAAAACTTACCATTGACAGTACAAACTTGAGAATGGGCCCACATGTTAACTTTTTGGACCTGACATATCTGGCCTGAAACGACAATCTTTTTTACATTGCATTTTATGCAGGGAGCGGATTTTGATATTCCAATAGCTCACTTTGTAATCTTAACTTCAGATCTCATGTCCACTCCCTTTAGGGACGCCACAAGCTTATTAATATCTTCTGACGACAATGCTTTTGTGGTTTACATTTTCTCTGGGAAGAACTGTATTTGTTATGAGTAGATGCCCATGTAAATGAAGCAAGATGCATGTTTTGCAGGTGAAGCGGCACGGATCAGGGAACGAAAGGGCAGAGTATTTTCTCTCCCAAACGAGCCAGATGTTACTCGTGTTTGGCTTCCGAAGTACAACTCCCCAGGGTTGGCCATGGCAAGAGCGTTTGGAGACTTCTGTCTAAAGAGTTATGGTGTAATTTCTGTTCCTGATGTTTCGTACCATCACATCACAGAAAAGGATGAGTTCGTTGTGTTGGCGACTGATGGGGTGAGCAACTGACCACATATTAACTTGGAACATTTCTGCGAGTTAGATGGTTTTTGTGGCATGTGATCATCTAATTTCTTTGACCACTGTAGGTGTGGGATGTACTTTCAAACGATGACGTCGTTAAGATTGTCAGTGAATCCACTTCAGAGGCCTCAGCAGCAAGGCTTCTTGTCCAAACGGCTCACCGTACGTGGAGAACACGGTTTCCCACAGCAAAAGTTGATGACTGCGCCGCTGTCTGTCTATTCTTGAAAACAGATTTGGCAAATAAATTGTCCGATTCAGGAACCAAAGATTTCGGAACTAATGTGGAACTGGACGGTGATAAGCATTTGTCGACTGTCAAATCAAGCACCGTGGCTCCTACAGATCTTGCTACCGCATTCGTAACAGGTAACGAGTGGCCTGTCCTTAGCGGCGACCCAATGCCTGCCACTCCGACAAATTTGCTGACGCCTACTTCAGCTGCAAACCAAAGCATGAAAGGTTGAACTTGCCTGCCAGCTGAGATGCTCAGTTAGTTCAAGAGCTGTGTGACTTTGTTTTGCTTACACTGGCCAATGTTGATGGGAAGCCGGTGCGAGTTCTATTCGCAAGTGGGTGTAAGCCTCGATTTTGTTCTTTTGTAAAGTAAAAGGTCAGTTATAGGTTGTGATTGGTTATATTTGTTCTTTGTCCATATAATAATGACCCGTCCCCGTTGATGGCATTGCTAGATTCATCTATGCCTCCTGGCCGTTTGTCTTTGTTATTGCATTTGTGTTATGTGTACATATTTTCTTAGCATCTTTTGAAAAATTAGAAGCTTGTTTTTAAAATTTTAGTTCACTTTGCAAAATTATTCTTTGGCTAGGTTTCACGTAACCTGTGGCCTTGTTCTTGTTGGCACGCGAAATCACCGTGCAACACTAGGATATTTGTCGTGCTTTTGTGACTAGGAACGATTGCTTTACGAGCAAAGTAACAAAGATTTCCTCACTTTCGTGGAGGAGAGATGATTGTTTTTCGGTCAGGGCAAAACGGCAAAGATCAACCAAACCCTAGGGCTGCTAGGGCTCGGTAGGAAGTAACGATGGAGAAAAAAGACGTACATGAAAAAGTATAGTTTGTGTTGATAGATTGTTGGGCCGTGTACGTGAAAAAAATAGAGTTTGTATTGATAGATTGATTGTTGGGGCTTTTCTAATAGGGCTCGGTAGGAAGTAACGATGGAGAAAAAAGACGTACATGAAAAAGTATAGTTTGTATTGATAGATTGTTGGGCCGTGTACGTGAAAAAAATAGAGTTTGTATTGATAGATTGATTGTTGGGGCTTTTCTAATAGGCCGTGGCCTTATATAAGGCATGCTGGACTTTGACGTATACAGGAAGACTTGGCGTACAATATAAAAGCTCTAACACTAAACCGATCAGGACTAGTATATTCTCTCTTATTCGGTTACCATGCATAGCACTTTACCTTTCAAATTCGCTAGTTAACCTGCATCGTGGCAATCCATATCTTCGTAACCTATAAAAAAAACATATCCTGCAAGTGCATCTAGTGTCACTCCTAGTTGGTTTTGGAGTATTGATGACAAACGTGGTTGAGGGACTAATGTGTTTGTGAGAATTGCAGGACAACATATGTAGAAGTCTCTCTTTGATTCGATTTACCTACCAGAGATGACCCCTAAAAATGTATGAAGACATTGAAAATAATGGTGGTTCGTGAAGACATTCACGTTGAAGATAATGACGTATGAAGACATTCACGTGAAGACTGTGGAGTGCAAAGACATAATTTCTTTCGTAGTTTTCTTTTCTTCTTTATTGAGTCAAAGGAACCACTGAACTGTTAAGTGGGGTCCAAGTGAACAAAGTCAGAAGAGTAACGTGATGCTCAACCCAAATCCTATGTCTTCGAGCGAAGACAATGAGAGCAAATCTTATCCAGAGTTGGATGAGTCAGCTTTGCTTGTAGCCCAAGCCAAGCTGCCGTGTGTGTTTGAAATCTGATCGTTGGACACGTGTCGGTTCCTTAGTGACCCAGGGTCATTTCAGACATATCATGTCGGGTTGCCTCCTGGCTATAAATAGCCCACCCCCTACATCATAAATTGGTGGCTGCTCAGAGTTAGTGCACGGCTTCTGTCGTTTGAGAGCAACCCACCTCCGAAGACTTTAAGAGAGAGACCCTTGCGAGGACAAAGCCCAAAACAACCAGAGCCAAAGAGTGTTAGTCATCACTGAAGTCTTTCCGTCCGCGTGACCTGAAGACTTGTTGCACTTGAGGACTGTGTATCCTCCAGTCGGTTAGGCGTCACGTTCTGAGGATCCAAAAGTCATTGTGGATTGCCAGTGAACGGAGTCTGTGAAGGTTTGGAAGGCTATCTTGAAGACTTACCAGAGTGATTGGGCGAGGACTGGGTGTCCTTAGCTCAAGGGGAATAAGGTGAACACGTGATCTTCTGAGTTCAATCTCAGCATCTGTCGTGGAATAGTCACGTCAGATGTCCTCATGAAAGGACTTAGTTGTGGAGCCATCTCAACTAGGAAGCTTGAAGGGGTTAAATCGGGACAAGGGACACGAGAGAGTTTATACTAGTTCGGCCCCTTACGGTGAAGGTAAGGCCTACGTCTAGTTGGGTTGGTATTGATGTTTCGATGACCAGGGAGCGAGATACGCTATGCCTGGCTCTCGATGAGTTGTTTCTTGTCCTAAATCGCCCGCAGGTCGTCCCCTTATATACACGGGTTGATACCTGCGGCTTAGAGAGTCCCGGCCGGCTTATTAACAGAGTTCGGCTCGGTAACCAGTTAAATATACCTTACATTACAAGTCATGCCATCATGGCGGTTTACTATAATGGGCTTAAGCCGCCTGCGGGCCTTAAGCTCTTTATTGAACCGCCATCTTCATGCTTGGCCTTGGGCTTCCTTTGATGAAGACTCTTTGCGTAACCCGGCCCCTCCTGGGCGGCTTACACAAATAGTCATATCCCCAACATTAAGCCCCAGATTGATTTGAACCTGTTCATGTTAATCTAAAAATATTTTTAAAGAATTAAATCTTCAGTCTTCTGACTATATAGAGGGTTTTTGTTAACCCGCCATGACGTCATCTTCTGGATCCGGTTTAAGCTGCTGTGACGTCACCGTATCTTTCAACGGATCTCTGGCTTTATTGACTGTTCCGAAAATCGAGGCGTCGGGGCCGCTGGATAATAATTCTTATTTCCTCGTTTCCCGCGCCGTCTCAGTTATCCTCTCCTTATAAATAGGCGCGACCTAGGTCTCCCATTATCCTCCTTTTAGTCGTCTTCTTCCTCTTGCCTCCTCTCTGCCACTCGAGCTCCGCCGCCGCCGCCGCAGATCTTCCTGTCCTCACCAACTCAGGCCGCTGCATCAACCTGGTTGGACCAGAAAGAACGTGACACCCTTCCGCGGCAACCTTGCATCGGTGAGTCTCCCCTTTCCTGCTCCTTAGATCTACATCAAGGCCTTCGAGTTCTTCGAGTTCCTCGAGTTCTTCGCTGTTCAGTAGCTTTCTTCCATAGATTTCTTTATCCTCACCCTTCTTGATCTTGAGGATGATAAAAACTGATGCGGTAGATGTTTTGCACCTACTTTGAAATGCAAATAAACCCCTTTCTGTCACATAGAGGCCCCATTCAAGCCCTTGAACTTTATCCGCTCTAGTCTTTAGGTCTAGAATTTTTTTTTCCAGAACAGTTGTTTGATCCAAGATAACAGTGGTAGATGCTAAAACCTGTTTGTATCAACCGGAAAATTACTTCTGTCAAATACCCATAAACACGACTGTCCATGTAGCCGGTTTAAATGAGTGATACTGAGCCGAAAACCTTACTTTCTTCTCATGACCTTTAAGAATTTTGAACCGCTCTTGATACTTGTAGCGGCTTAAATATTGTTGCACTGTCACCCTTATATCATTAGACCCCTTGCTTAAGCCGCTATTTTAAATAAATTTGAATATTTCCCGCCGGGTTAAATTTGAACCGACACTTTTACTTTGTCGTAGACCACTGCTGTTATGGCTCCTAAGGCGGCTAAGGCCTCTGTGACTTGCAACTGGGCTCCATCCACGGCCACCAAAAGCAAACTTGCCGAGTTTGTAGCGTCGGGCCATCTGCCAAAAAAGGAGGTCATGTCCTACCGTGCCCCCCACCCGTCTGAGGAGATACCTCAACCCAAAGACGGAGAGGTAGTAGTTTTCATAGACCATATGAACCGGGGATTTGCCCCTCCCGGCTCAAAATTCTTCAGAGAAGTTCTGGCTTTCTTTGACCTGAGGCCTCAAGACATCGGACCCAATTCCGTGTCTAATCTGTGCAATTTCCAAGTCTTATGCGAGGTATATTTAGGAGAGGAACCAAGTCTGCTGCTGTTCAGGGAGCTTTTTTACTTGAACCGGCAGAATGAGCGCACCAGCGGACCTAGTCTTGAACTTGGTGGCATTTCAATCCAGCGGCGGAGAGACTGCCTTTTTCCTTATGCTGAGCTGCCGAGTCATCCCAAAGACTGGAACCAGACGTGGTTCTACTTCCAAGACACCTCTCTGGCTGACGAGAAGCCTCTGCCCGGCTTTCGCGTCCTGCGCCTTGAGTCCAATCATCCTCTGGCGGAGAAGTTAACCGCTGTTGAGCGCCTGCCTCTTAACCCCACCATCAGAAGGATCAAGGCCCTTTTGGGCAACGGGTTAACTGGCATTGATTTGGTCCGGGTCTGGGTCACCTGGCAGATACTACCATTAAGCCGCCGCTCCGGCTTAATGTGTACTTACACAGGCGAGAGAGGATGACTCAATGCGTCATAGTCCTGAGGACTTACCAGATGATGTAGCAGACGCTACAGTCCAATCACTATTGAAGGAGGGCACTGTAACCAGTAATACGTTCAATTTGCTTCCCTTCTGCAAGAAGAATCCGGCTCCTGCAGTAAGTTACTAGTCTTCACAAATACTCTTTAATATGTTACCTTATGGTACTTATGATTCCTTGTCTTTTTCCATAGGCCAATGACAATTTCTAGAAGGTCAAGTATGACCATGAGGCTGCAAAACTGGCCCGGGCGGCCAAGAAGACCGAAAGGAAAGCCGCCAGGATGGGTACCTCTAAAAAGAAGAACCCCAGCGCCTCTGATATGATGAGATTGGACGACTCTTCTTCAGATGAGGAAGAGGTAATCTTTTTTTTTAATTTTCTTTAATTCCTTCACCGTTACCTTACTGACATTTAGACCCTTTCAGGAGGATACTGGGAACAGCCAAGCAGCTGGCGAAGAGGTAACTATAATTTCCTCCGACTTAGAGCCTTTGCCAACACAAAGAATCCGAAGGGTGACCCGGAAAGTAAGGTTTTCACACCCTCTCGCTTACCAAGATCCTTAATTTCTTTTGAAGCAACAGCAGCTTGAGAACCGGAGGCAGACTCGGGCCAACCAGGACGCAGAGCTTTCCTCCAGCTTACCCGATGTAACCAGGAAGCGTCGTACTGAGGTTATCTCCGACTTACGTTTTGTTTTACCCTTGATGGGTTTGATTCGCCAACCTCTCAATACATCTGAATCCAACTATCAGGATACCTCTCCTTCTTCTGGTGAGTTGATGCAATCGAACATGCCGGTTTTCAAAATGGCTCCCGGATAATATAACCTTTCTTACATTGAATTTATCCATACTCATGCTTTGATACTTATCCTTTCACTTTGATTGACAGTGGGCAAGTAAAGCCCAGCAAGAGGGCAAAGAAGAATAAGCCGTCCCAAGACCCGGTGGTTACTAAACCGGTGTTTGACTCATCCGTTCTAGACAACTCCGTTCATCAGCCGCCGCCTGAAACGGCTTCTGACATCCCACAGCCAACTTCTGACCTGCCTGTAGAAGACGTGATTCATACCTCGGATGACCCGGAAGTTCCTAGCCCGGCCAAGATGGTTTATCCAGAAGTTGAAATTGTGAAGAGCCAGTATGTTGAACCGGGCCGGCCCACTGCCCTTGCCCAATGCACCGCCAAGGAAGAGTTTGCTCAGAGCCGGAGGTCCAAACAAGACATCACTGATTACTCTCATCTAAACATTGGTGATATAGTTTCGGGCTATCTGAACCAAGTACATAGTAGCCGTGACTTGGAAATTGACATGGTGAAGCAAATACAGCATAAATCTGAGGTAAAATTTGAGCTTTCACTCTGAATCTTACTTACTGTACCAGCCCCCAAGTCTATTGCTTATTACTGAATATGCTGTAGACTTAGTAATCTGCTAGCCATTAGTTTTGTCCGGTTTAAATTGAATATGTCTAACCCGGAGATAACATGAAACGTTAAATTTGGGTCACATTCGCCCCCAAGTGTCAAGTACCTTTACTTGTAAAGTGCTTGAGACTTAATATATGTAACTTGGTAAAATAGACCAAAAATTCTTTAAACATACATTAGCCCCCAAGTGCCAAGTACCTTTACTTGTAAAATACTTGGGACTTTAAATGTTATCTTACCAAGATTCTTACCATAACCTTATGTCAATGCAGGCCACCGCAAGTCGATTTGAGGCGGAGATTGCTGATTTGAAGAGCCAGTTGAAAACCCAAGAGCTCGAAGCTCAGAAAGCCAATTCAAAGTTTGAATTCAGTATCTCTGAACAAGAGAAGCTGAAGAAGAATTTTGAATCGAAAAAGAAGGCTTGGGTTGATGAGAGGGCTTCATTGGTGACCCGGGTTGAGACAGCGGAGGCATCTCTTGCCGAAGCAACAAATGAGTTGTCCGACTTAAAGCGACACATATCCCAAATGGTCTCAGCTATCTTTGGTAAGCCGCTCATAAACATCATAATCCTTCAAGAGTTATTGCAATAGCTGCCTCCGGCTTACTGTTATACTTGTGAATACGCAGGCCCCAGGAGTACCAATCTGAAGGAAAACATGCTGGTCAAGCTTAAGGCAGTGTACACCTTGACAGAGCAGCTGTACTCCGGGTCACAGCGGGCGTTGACCGCTGTGGCTTTATCAAATACCTCTCCCCGGCTCCTGCAAGACGTATTGAGACATCTGTCGGTGCTACCTCAACGCATTCAAGACTTAAGGCGGGCATTTGCGAGAGCCGGAGCCGTGGCTGCGCTGAGTCGGGCAAAAGCCTGGGTGCCAGAACTTGACCTTGCTGACCTCTCTCTTGGATATCCAAGTCGTAAGGAGGATGGCATTGCTTTTGGCGAACAGGACTACACTGCCTGTGTTAAGGTCGTCCGCCCTCTAGCGACTCTCATTGGGGAGGACACTGATCTCACCAAGTATTCACCGGGTTATGATAGCGAGAACCGGAGAATCCCCAATGTCCCATATGACCAAGTCAGCCTACTCCCTCCAACGCGTAAGCATACCTTTGCCCCTGAAGTGGACCCGGCCAGTTTAATAGATGATGAAGCTGAATTTGAAGCTTTGAGCGGCATTGACTGGGCCTCGTCCACCTTCCAGGACACAACAACCGAAGGAGAGGCGGGGAAGGATAACCCGGAGTGATCAAGCCAGCCGGAGGAATGAGCCGCCAGCCGGGTTATAATTTTGGCAAAGAACAATGCTTCACTTATTCAGACTCGGGGAGTCTTGTAATAGGATACAAAAACTCCTTAATGCTTGTCATGCCTTATGGTACTTATCGCTTTTGTTAAGACGCCAGTACTAAATTCATCTTGCTTTTGTTAATCAAGTGTTTCCTTGATCCTTCACCTTGCCCCGTTTTAACCTGCACGTAAAACAGGCAAGGCTTTCCTTGGGCGATTCACTGCACCAGCGGGTTATAAAATATTGATAACCCGGACATGATCAAAAATCATATGTATAAGCCGGCTCATGATTAGTTAAAACATAATCAGAACAACATACCTGTGACACCTTTTTAATAACCTCTCCGGCTCATATAAGTTTTTACCTGGCACTTGTTAGAACCTGAAGTAACTAATATAAAGCCGGAAAGAACCATCTCTTCAAGAAGGTTTCAATGATAGTAAAAATACTCATATTTGCAAATGTTCACAGGCTCCTGATTCGAATACGATCAGAAAAACCGTTCCAAAGGGGTTAAGCTAAGATTCGGATACGATCATATAGCCCCCAGTGGCTTTGGCGATGCCGATCAAGTGGGTATCGACAGCTATGTTCTCTTTGGTTCGAATACGACCTATGTTTGAACAGGAAGCCCCCAAGCGAACATTAGAGTTGTTTAATGACGCTGATTCGAATACGATCCACATCAGACCCAAAGGGGTTAAGCTATGATTCAAATTTGATCAGGAAGCCCCCAAGTGGGTTTGGCAGTATGCCCATCAAGTGGGTATCGACAGCTATGTTCTCTTTGGTTCGAATACGACCTATGTTTGAACAGGAAGCCCCCAAGTGACCAAAGCTAGATTCAGATATGATCATAAGCCGGACCAAAGGGAAAGCCGGATTCAGATATGATCCGTCCCCCTGTTGGCAGTGTCCGTCACCTGATAAAGAAAACATGAAACATTTCTTTATGGGAAAAAAGGACAAAGGTCCTGCTTTATTGCTTTATATAATATGTGCATTATAAAAAGTATCTTAAAGAAGAAACTTAAGTATAGTAAGGCCGGAGATGAGCTATATTCCACGGCCGGCGGGTCTCCTCCTCCGATTTAAATGAGTCCTTGCGCTCTCGAATATCGATGAGATAATATGACCCATTGTGCAGATTCTTGCTGACCACAAAGGGTCCTTCCCAAGGCGGGGATAGCTTGTGCATGTCGGACTGATCCTGGATAAGCCGGAGCACCAAGTCGCCTTCCTGAAAGGTTCTGCTTCTAACCCGGTGGCTGTGATAGCGGCGCAGGTCTTGCTGGTAAATCGCTGAGCGGGCTATTGCCAAGTCTCGCTCCTCGTCCAACAAGTCAAGTGCATCCTGACGAGCCTTTTCGTTATCCGCCTCAACGTAAGCCGCCACACGGGGCGAGTCGTGCCGAATGTCACTTGGTAGGACCGCCTCTGCTCCATAAACCATGAAGAAAGGTGTGTATCCCGTAGATCTGTTAGGCGTAGTGTTGATGCTCCATAACACGGAGGGTAACTCCTCCACCCAACAACCCAGAGTCGCTGTAAAGGGACCAAAAGCCGGGGCTTGATGCCTTTCAGGATCTCTTGATTAGCTCTCTCTGCTTGACCATTGGATTGAGGATGAGCGACAGCCGAAACATCAAGCCGGATATGTTCTCTTTGACAAAACTCTTCCATGACACCCTTAGAAAGATTAGTGCCATTATCAGTTATGATGCTATATGGAAAACCAAAGCGAAAGATCACCTTTTTTATGAACTGAACCACCATGACTGCATCACACTTACTGACCGGCTCTGCCTCAACCCACTTGGCAAACTTGTCTACTGCCACCAGCAGATGTGTCTTTTTGTCTTTAGACCTTTTGAAAGGTCCGACCATGTCAAGCCCCCAGACTGCAAATGGCCAGGTGGTTGGGATCATCCTTAACTCTTGAGCCGACACATGAGCTCGTCGTGAGAACTTTTGACACCCGTCACATTTACTAACCAGGTCCTCTGCATCAGCATGAGCCGTCAGCCAATAGAAACCATGACAAAAAGCCTTGGCTACGAGGGATTTTGACCCGGCATGATGGCCACAATCTCCTTCATGGATCTCACGGAGTATTTCTTGGCCTTCTGTAGGTGATACGCATCGTTGAAACGCTCCCATGACGTTGAGGTGATGTAACTCGCCGTTAACAATCGTCATGGATTTGGAGCGCCTGACGATTTGTCTCGCCAATGTCTCATCCTCCGGCAACTCACCCCGGGTCATATAAGCCAAGTAAGGCACCGTCCAATCCGGGATAACATGAAGAGCCGCCACCAGCTGTGCCTCCGGGTCTGGCACTGCTAGGTCTTCCTCGATAGGTACCTTGACAGAAGGGTTATGTAACACATCAAGAAAGGTGTTGAGCGGCACCGGCTTACGTTGGGATCCCAACCGGCTTAAGGCATCAGCCGCCTCGTTCTTCCTTCAATCAATGTGCTCCACTTGGTAACCCGTGAAGTGACCAGCCACAACATCTACTTCACGATGATAAGCCGCCATGAGGGGGTCTTTGGAATCCCACGTGCCTGACACTTGTTGAGCCACCAAATCTGAATCGCCCAAACATCGTACCCGGCTTAAGTTCATCTCCTTAGCCACCCGGAGACCATGAAGTAATGCCTCATATTCAACTGCATTGTTAGTACATGGAAACATAAGCCGGAGTACATAGCAAAATTTATCACCTCGAGGGGAAGTTAACACCACTCTAGCCCCCGAGCCTTCTAGCTGCCTAGACCCGTCAAAGTGAATAGTCCAGTATGTGTTATCCGGCTTCTCCTTAGGGGCTTGCAACTCTGTCCAATCATTGATGAAGCCCACCAAGGCCTAAGACTTAATAGCCGTCCGGGGCATGTATTTCAAACCATGAGGCCCAAGCTTAATAGCCCACTTGGCGACTCGTCCTGTGGCCTCTCTGTTCTGAATAATGTCTCCCAAAGGGGCAGAACTTACCATAGTTATAGGATGGCTTTGAAAATACTGCTTCAACTTCCGGTTTGCCATGAACACCCCATAAACAAGCTTCTGCCAATGAGGGTACCTTTGCTTGGATTCAATTAGCACCTCACTGATGTAGTAAACCGGCCGTTGAACCGAATGCTCCTTACCGGCTTCCTTACGCTCCACCACGATGGCAACGCTGACGGCTCGTGAATTGGCAGCCACATATAATAGCAAAGGCTCCTTGTCAATTGGAGCCGCAAGAACCGGCGGCTCAGACAACTGTCTCTTTAAGTCTTCAAAAGCAGCATCAGCAGCCTCACTCCAAACAAAAGTGTCAGTTTTCTTCATCATCTGATACAATGGGAGGGCTTTCTCACCGAACCGACTTATGAACCGACTTAAGGCGGCGACGCGACCCGCCAGTCGCTGAACATCATTGATGCACGCCGGTTTAGCCAGAGAGGTAATCGCCTTGATCTTCTCCGGGTTAGCTTCGATGCCTCTGTTGGACACCAGAAAGCCCAAAAGCTTGCCTGCAGGGACACCAAATACGCATTTGGCCGGGTTAAGCATCATCTTGTAGACCTAGAGATTATCAAAGGTCTCCTTTAAGTCGGATAGCAAGGTCTCCTTTTCTCTGGACTTCACCACAATGTCATCCACATAGGCATGGACATTACGCCCAATTTGGTCGTGCAAACAATTCTGCACACACCGCTGGTAAGTCGCCTGAGCACTCTTGAGTCCAAATGGCATAGATACATAGCAGAAGGCTCCAAACAGAGTGATGAAAGCCGTCTTCTCCTGGTTCTTAACTGCCATCTTAATATGATGATAACCGGAGTAAGCATCCAAAAAGCTCAAGCGCTCACAACCTGCCGTAGCATCAATGATTTGATCAATACGGGGGAGGGCAAAAGGGTCAGCCGGACAAGCCTTGTTTAAGTCCGTGTAGTCCACACACATCCGCCAGGTGCCATTCTTCTTGAGGACGAGCACCGGGTTAGCCAACCACTCTGGGTGAAAAACTTCAATGATAAACCCGGCCGCTAGCCGGGCGACTTCTTCTCCAATAGCCTTTCGTCGCTCTTCATTAAAACAGCAAAGAAACTGCTTGACCGGCTTATACTTTGGATCAATATTGAGAGTGTGCTCAGCGAGTTCCCTCGGTACACCCGGCATGTCAGAAGGTTTCCATGCAAAGATGTCCCGGTTCTCTCGGATGAACTCGATGAGCGCGCTTTCCTATTTGGGATCCAAGTTGCTGCTGATGCTGAACTGTTTAGAAGTATCACCCGGGGTGAAATCAACAAGCTTCGTCTCAGACGCCGACTTAAACTTTAGCGCCGGGTCATGCTGTGTAGTTGGCTTCTTCAGGGATGTCATATCCGCCGGGTCAACATTATCTTGATAAAATTTGAGCTCCTCTGCTGCACAGGCCGACTCAGCATAAGCCGCATCACCTTCTTCACACTCCAATGCCACCTTACGACTGCCATGTACAGTGATGGTGCCCTTGTAACCCGGCATCTTGAGCTGTAAATAAACGTAACACGGCCGGGCCATGAACTTAGCATAAGCCGGCCGTCCAAACAGAGCGTGGTATGGGCTCCTGATCTTGACCACTTCAAACATCAACTTCTCAGCTCGGGAGTCATGTTCGTCTCCAAAAGCCACCTCTAGCTCAATCCTGCCAATTGGGTAAGTTGACTTACCAGGGACAACTCCATGAAAAACAGTGTTGGATGTTCTCAGGTTTTTATCAGTCAACCCCATGCGCTGAAAGGTCTCGTAGTAAAGGATGTTGATGCTACTACCCCCATCCATGAGCACCTTGGTGAACTTATACCCACCAACTTGAGGCGCCACTACCAAAGCCAACTGACCCGGGTTATCGACCCGCGGAGGATGATCCTCCCTGCTCCATATGATGGGCTGCTCTGACCACCTTAAATAACGAGGGATTGCTGGCTCAATGGAATTCACAACCCTCTTATGAACCTTCTGGTCACGTTTGCATAGGCTAGTGGTAAACACGTGATACTTTCCACCACTCAACTGCTTTGGATGGCTTTGATAACCCGACTGTTGCTGTTGCTGTCCGCCTTGACCAGACTGGTGCTGACTGTTGCCACCTGGATGCCCCTGAAAACTGGAATTTGAACCGCCGCCCGGGCCATGAAAACCGCCAGCCCCTGAGCCGCCACCAGATCCTTGACCGCCGTCGAAGGTGTTGGAGTTTTTAAACGCCTTCATGATCGCACAATCCTTCCATAAATGTGTGGCCGGCCGCCCCCGGGTGCCGTGTTTTGGGCAGGGCTCATTGAGTAACTGCTCAAGAGACGGGCCTGACCCGTCGGACCGAGGCGGTTTACCCTTATATCTCTTATTGTTACCCCGCGCGTTGGCATTGGCCACAAACTCCGGGTTACCGTCCGCCTTACGCTTATTGCCGCCTTGATTCCCCGGGTTATGCTGCTGACCCTTTCCATTGCCGTTCCATTTTCCCTTCCCTGTCTTCTAATTGCCAGACGCGGGATCCTTGGTACTATCAGAATCGGCATATTTGACTAAAGCCGCCATCAGCGTACCCATATCTGTGAGGTCACGCTTAAGGCGCCCCAGTTTCATCCTCAGCGGCTCAAAATGGCAATTTTTCTCCAGCATAAGAACTGCAGAGCCGGCATCCATCTTATTAGAGGAATGAATTATCTCTTTGACCCGGCGTACCCAATGGGTGGTGGATTCTCCTTCCTCCTGCTTGCAATCCGTCAAGTCCACAATCGACATAGATTGTTACAGGTGTCCTTGAAGTTCTGGATGAACCGGGCCTTTAACTCGCCCCATGAACCAATGGAATTGGGTGGTAAGCCCTTTAGCCAAGACCGGGCCGTTCCATCCAACATCATGGTGAAATACTTAGCCATTGCTGCGTCATTGACTTCCAGCAACTCCATGGCCATCTCATAACTCTCGATCCACGCTGCGGGCTGTAAATCGGCCGTGTAATTTGGTACCTTTCGAGGTCCCTTGAAGTCCTTGGGCAGACGTACGTCACGCAGAGCCGGCACCAGGCACGGGACACCACCGGTTCTAGTGGCTACTCCCGCCTCAACCGACGTCATTGGATACTCCCGGTGATCATTCTCCTGACGTACTTGGTCCTGCGCCGGGTTATAGCCCCCGGGTTGGTTACGTCGTTGGGCGTTGCTTGACAAGGCTTCTGACTCCATGCGTCTGCTGTAACTCGGACTCCGGTTCTGGTGAGGTGGTGCTCCCCAGGGCGGGGGAGTGGAATGAATCCTGTCCCGGCTGTAAGAATAGTTCTCCTGCTGAGCCAGGGCCGTCTGAAGGAGCTCCCTGACCCTCCGGGTCTCCACCGCTGTCGGGTCATCACCTTCCATGGGAAGAGCCGCTAAACGCGCTGAAGCTGCTATTAAGTTCTCCATGGGGTTGGAAAAGTGATCCGGTGGAATTGGCATATAACGCGGTGGTGGCATGCTTACGTGAGGCGACACCATATCCCGAGGCTGAGACGGTCCTCCTATTCCGGCTGTCATAAGTCGGTCGGCCTCTGGCGGGTTACTAGGGCCGGCTCCGGGTGTAGCAAAGAGAACCCGGGGGTCGTAATTCGGAGGTAAACGGGACTGCGTTTTCTGATGTCTCCTCCTCATCACCTCATTGGAGGCGTTTAAGCTCATTGTGAGCTGGTAAGCTTCTGACTGCAAGCGCTGAGCCCGGGCGTCGAGAGCCGCCCTCTCCACAGCTAGTCTGGTATCCTCAGCTGCCAAAGCCTCCTTGGCCTGAGCTATCTCCTCACGCACTTGAGCTACAACCGCGTCATGCTCATCCTTATCTGCAGGAATAACCGTGGCGGTTAACAGGGCCGTAAGCTTGTCCATGAGATCTATCAGCGCCTGAGTTGGTGGGCGCATGGGGCCTCCTGCCCCGGCTACTCCTGACCCGAACGTGATCACTGCTGCCGCTGTAGAGTTTGAGCCGGGCTGAGTTCCAGCCGTGAAGATTTCGGCCCATCTTGGCGGCTCATCAAGGTCCGGAATACTGATGCCATCGAAACAGCCTCTGAGCGCGCCGTCTTGTACCTGATACAACAAATCTGTTGAGTCGGCGGACGAGTCACCGTCTGAAAGGACGGCCGTCTCACCCCCATCTTCAGATCCAGAAAGTTCCTCTCCGTGGACGCAGCCCACGAAGGCACGCCTCATGACCGGCTAAGCCCGGGTCTTCCTTGCACGCTGAGTCGTCTCGACGAGGTCGGTGCAGTTGTCCGGCTCAGGGCTCGGCTCACCGATCCGGCCGATGAAGACGTGGATTCCGCCAAAGGGGACCCGGTACCCATACTCAATCGAGCCGGCGTCGAGGCCCCAGCCTTCGTCGTCGATGTAGATCTTGCCGGGACGACTCTTGGTCATCCGGCCCACTATGTACCCCTTGAGCCCTTCGAAGTTGCCCTTCAAGAACTCAAATCCACCGTGCACTAGCCCCACGGTGGGCGCCAACTGTCGTGGAATAGTCACGTCAGATGTCCTCGTGAAAGGACTTAGTTGTGGAGCCATCGCAACTAGGAAGCTTGAAGGGGTTAAATCGGGACAAGGGACACGAGTGAGTTTATACTAGTTCGGCCCCTTACGGTGAAGGTAAGGCCTACGTCTAGTTGGGTTGGTATTGGTGTTTCGATGACCAGGGAGCGAGATACGCTATGCCTGGCTCTCGATGAGTTGTTTCTTGCCCTAAATCGCCCGCAGGTCGTCCCCTTATATACACGGGTTGATACCTGCGGTTTACAGAGTCCCGGCCGGCTTATTAACAGAGTCCGGCTCGGTAACCAGTTAAATCTACCTTACATTACAAGTCATGCCATCATGGCGGTTTACTATAATGGGCTTAAGCCGCCCGTGGGCCTTAAGCTCTTTATTGAACCGCCATCTTCATGCTTGGCCTTGGGCTTCCTTTGATGAAGACTCTTTGCGTAACCCGGCCCCTCCTGGGCGGCTTACACAAATAGTCATATCCCCAACAGCCTCCCTAACCAGATGTACAGTTTTCGCAGCAACTGGAACCGGTCTACCAAATCCTTGTCTTCACCAAGCTACTGGTTCTATCCCCCACCTCCTTTACATTTCAGTTTGTCTTTGTGAAGTCATTGCTTGCTTGCCTGATCTTTTTGACTTCACTGTGTGAAGACTATTACCTGTTTGGCTTCATACTGTCTTCCCATTCCGATCTGTTCTACCTAGCAGCTATTTGCCTTCGTGCTTTCATTGTATTGCTCACTTGACTATGGCCTGTCTAGTGTAGTTTATCTTCCGCTGCATATCGCATAGTTTCAATTTCGTTGTTGTCTTCAAAGACCTCGTGTTTGAAGATATTTAAAAAAATCGCCTATTCACCCCCTCTAGTCGATAACTAGCACTTTCAATTGGTATCAGAGCAAGATGCTTCTTTGTTCTGTGTGATTCGGTTTAACCACCTGGAGTTTTAGCTATGTCAACTACAGGGATAATCAAGGTCTCCGTTGCGTGCCCCGTCTTTGATGGCACTGATTACCCCTATTAGAAGAATAAGATGCGCATGCATCTTGAAGCTATTGACATCGACCTTTGGTATGTCGTCAAGACTGGCGTTCCCAAGGTCGGTGAAGGTGTCACCGCTGCTGATGTCAAGAGGTTCACGCAACTGGACTCAACCGTTAAGAACATCATATGTGGTCATCTAACCAAAGGACAGTATGGCCATGTGAGTGCTTTGGAAACTGCGAAGCTAGTCTGGGGTTGGCTGTCCAAGGTCAACGAAGGCGTCTCAACTCAGAGAGACTCAAGGATTGATGTACTTCGCAATATCTTCAACCGCTTCAAGAGAAATGAAAATGACAATGTCCATCTCACGTTTGATTGCCTCACTGATATCACCAATGAGCTTTGCGCACTCGGCGCCACTGAGATCACCAAGCATGAAATTGTGAAGAAGCTACTGAGATCACTTGACAACTCATTTAACACTTTGGCCCTAACTTCAGAGATCTCGATCCATCTAACATAGTTGAGAGGCTCAACACACATGAGTTCCAGCTATCTGATAAGAGAGATATCTATGGCCCCAACTATGGCCGATCCCATGCTTTGGAGGCAAAAGTTGTTTCCTCATCTGAAGAAGAATCTGACTGCAGTTCTGGTGATCCTGAAGACATTGGCAAAGAGCTAGCAATGCTTGTGAGAAAGTTCCAGAAGTTCTCCAAGATGAATCACTTCGAAAAGTACTCAAGATCTAGCTCAAGAAATGATGAGGCTTCCTCTCGTGACTATAAGAAGAGAACATGCCACAAATGCAAGAAGCCAGGCCACTACATATCTGAATGTCCTCAATGGAACAAGGACTCTAAGAAAAAGAAGAAGAGCAAGGAATATGATTCTGATGACAACAAGAAGAAGAAATCCTCAAAGTCTTCTTCGAAGTCTTCATCAAAGTCTTCATCATACAAGAAGATCTCATCTGGCAAGGCTCATGCATTCATTGGCAAGGAGATGGATTCAGAGGAGGAGTCTGAGTCTGAGGAGGTAGAGGTGGAGTCTGAGGAGTCTGATTCAGGCGTGGCAAGCCTAGCTCTAGCTTCGGCATTCGTCGCCAAGTCCATCTTCAATGTTGAAGACAATGGTCACGCCGACGACGCTGAAGCCGATGATGAGGATGACTCTGCTCCGACCTACTACTTCATGGCATGAGCTACCAAGGTAAACTCACGCGATGCTTACTTTCGAACCTCCAGTGAAGATGACTTTGAATGTGAATCCAAACCTAGCTATAAGACTCTGGCTAAAATTGCAAATGAACAACAAACTGCTATGGAACACATTCAAAAATTGCTAGACAAAAGCGATGACCTGCTGGACGAGGAAATGAATCGAACTTAGTCCTTAATCAAAGACATAAAAAATCTTTGAGTTAAGTACGAAGAACTTGAAAGTCGTCATGAAACCCTCTCAGCCACTCATGAGAAGCTTTCCTATGATTATCTTCAAAGGAAGCAAGATCTAGAGAACCTAAGAGCGTCTCATGAATATCTTCAAAAAAAGAATGATTCACCACTCGCTCAAAAAATCAGTTCCGCTCAGGAAGATTTTGTGCCACCATGTGTTAAAATGCCTTGAGCGTGACAATGCTGTCTCTATTGCTGAATGCTCTACTGCCTCTGATGTTGCAATATCTTCAAAAGCTGATAACTAACCCCTCTTCTGAGGATACCACTACTATTGCTGATGAGAATGCCAGGTTGAAGACATTGCTTGAACAGGCATGTACAAAAGCCTCAAAGCGCATCAGACACTATGTGATGTCCTCAAGAAACTGATTCTGAACTGAAACCCTAGGAAAGAGGGTGTTGGGTTCGAGAGGAAAATGAATGTTGATGGTTCATACTAGAAGCTTGAGCAGTACCCCAAAACCACATGGGTTGCTGCAAAGGGCCCTTCAGTGGATCCATCCACCTTATCTGGCTTCACTTATGCTAACCCCATTATCATTGATGAGTCCTTTGACGCCAATTATAAGCTGTTTAAGAATCAGAATGAGGAAGTGTTTACCAGGTTTATTGGTACTAACTGTAAGAATGGGCCACCCTTGAAGAAGATCTGGATTCCTAAAAGTTGTCTTGAGAAGCTTCCTGTGAATGTCATCATGACACCACCAGGGAAGAAGACAAACCCCAGACCAAAGGTTTCACATGGCCCAAAGGCTTCATATAGACAGAGGACCTTGCTAACGCCAATGTTTTGCAGGTAAATTATCATCAGACTCATGAATATGAGTGTGTTTCATCTAACCGCTATGTTCACAGATCAAAGAACTTTTCTTCATATTCTTTTGAGTACTATTCACCTCCTGCAAAACTATTTGCTAGGGCTCCAAAGCCAAAGTTCTCAGATGCTGCACTTAGACTTATTGCTTCTAAGCTACCCCTGAAGATGTGGGTGGTTAAGAAGAATTAAATTCTCTTGCAGGGAAAGGTCTCCAGCTGGAAATCACAGACTTCTGAAGACAATGCTGGGGACCTAAAACATCTTGTGGGACGCAACATAAAGTTCCAAAATGGTCTTACCATGTATTTCGTCCCAGGGTTTCTTGACGAGCATCCTATCTTGCCATCCAAGAATCTTAACTTTGATAGTATGCTTGTTCGTTATATGTTTGTGCTTCACAATACTCTTGGTGAAGCCTATCCCACTAACTGCACTATAGGGTACGACTCCAAAAGCTACTGAATGGATACTGGACAGTGGATGCACTAACCACATGACTGGTGATCAAAGTTTTCTCATGGATTCAACCCTACGTCCATCTACTAAAAGCACTGGTACGCGTCGGTGCTATACAAACAGTTTAAAACCCCTTTCCGCGACGACATTTGGAACCGTCGCCAAGTTAGTGTGGGCGATAGGGGGTCCTTCCCACATGACTTAGAAACAGTCGGGGATAGGGAGCCATGATCCAGAGGCCTTGCAAAATGTAATCGTGTGTGATGCAGCACACACTAAATTCTTTCGCACGTGTAGGATCAGTGATTAAACGTTTCTAATGATGAAGTGAAACCAAACGGTGTGTCGTAATGAACCGTTTGGGAAACAGTACGCAAGGCACACAACCCAACATATGAACTATGTGCGATATGTGCCCTATCACACACGAGTTTTCTGCGGAACCCATGTGCCATGCAAGACTCCATTGCACACGTTCTCCCAACACTTACCGTCTGCGATAAGGTTCAATCACAAACGGTTCAGGAGCCCTTCACACACATACAAGTGCTGCAGACCGTTTGTGATTTGTTGTGTATCACCGACGGTTGCGACTAGAGTGACGTGTGCTTTTCGTTTCGGATCCCACACATTTCCTAAAAATATTACGACTGGGATTGTATTTTACATTGGGCACGGTTTACTCCGAGTTCCCATGTGCGATAACTTGATAGCACAAATGGTTCCGGAGAGCCTACGCACATGTAGTAGCGCTGCAAATCATTTACGATCTGCTATGTATCACCAACGGTTCCGCTATGATTGACGTATGCTTTCTGATTTGGATCGCACAGACTCATTTAGTTGAACCGTGTGCGGAGGAATTGCCAGGTTAAAACAAAAATATCCCATTTTGAATCGGCATGCAAAAAGAAAATTCACCACAATATTCTGTTTAACAAATAAACAAAAATAGTCCATTTTGAATCGGCACGCATAAAGCAAATTGGCCATGTAAGTGCATCTAGTGCCACCCCTAGTTGGTTTTGGAGTATTGACGACAAACTTGGTTGAGGGACTAATGTGTTTGTGAGAATTGCAGGATAACACAGGTAGTAGTCCCATATTGATTCGGTTTACCTACCAGAGATGACCCCTAAAAATGTGTGAAGACATTGAAGACAATGGTGGTCTGTGAAGGTATTCACACTGAAGACTATGACAAGAGAAGACATCGCATGAAGACTACGGAGTGCGAAGACATAGTTGTTTCGTAGTTTCCTTTTCTTCTTTGTTGAGTCATAGGAACCACCGTACTGTTAAGTGGGGTCCAAGTGAACAAAGTCAGAGTGACTGAAGTGATGCTCAACCAAATCCTATGTCTTCGAGCGAAGACAATGAGAGCAAATCTTATCCAGAGCTGGATGAGTCAGCTTAACTTGTAGCCCAAGCTAAGCTGCCGCGTGTGTTTGAAATCTGACTGTTGGACATGTGTCAGTTCCTTAGTGATCCACGGTCATTTTGGACAAATCAAGTCGGGTTGCCTCCTGGTTATAAATAGCCCACCCCCTACACCATAAATTGGTGTCTGCTCAGAGTTAGTCCACGACTTTTGTCGTTTGAGAGCAACCCACCTCCGAAGCCTTTGAGAGAGTAATCCTTGCGAGGACAAAGCCCAAAACACCAAGAGCCAAAGAGTGTTAGGCATCACTGAAGTCTTTCTGTCCGCGTGATCTGAAGACTTATTACACTTGAGGACTGTGAATCCTCCAGCCGGTTAGGCGTTGCGTTCTGAGCATCCAAGAGTCATTGTGGATTGCCGGTGAACAAAGTCTGTGAAGGTTCGGAAGTCTCCCTTGAAGACTTTCCAGAGTGATTGGGCGAGGACTAAGCATTCTTAGCTCAAGGGGAATAAGGTGAAGACGTAGTCTTCTGAGTTGAATCTCAGCCTCCCTAACCAGACATACAGTTGTCACAACAACTGGAACTGGTCCAACAAATCCCTGTCCTCTCTGAGCAACTGGTTCCATATTTCACCTCTCTTTACTTACAGTTTGTCTTCGTGAAGTCATTGCCCATTAGTCTGATCTGATTGACTTCACTGAGTGAAGACTGTTTACTGTTTGGCTTCATACTCTCTTCCATCCTGATCCATACTACCTAGCTACTGATAGTCTTCGTGCTTTCACTATATTGCTTACTTGACTATGGCTTGTCTAGTGTAGTATACCTTCCGCTGCATATCAATAGGTTCATTTCTGTTGTTTGTCTCCAAAGCATTTGTGTTTTGAAGACTTTCATAAAAATCGCCTATTCACCCCCCTCTAGTCGAATACTAGCACTTTCAATTGGTATCAGAGCAAGGTGCTCCCTTGTTCTGTGTGATTCGGTTTAACCACCTGGAGTTTAGCTATGTCGACTGCAGGGATAATCAAGGTCTTCGCTGCGCGCCCTGTCTTCGATGGCACCGATTACCCCTACTGGAAGAATAAGATGTGTATGCATCTTGAAGCCATTAATGTCAACCTTTGGTATGTCGTCAAGAACGGCGTTCCCAAGGTCGGTGAAGGTGTTACTGCTGCTGATGTCAAGAAGTTCATTCAACTGGACTCAACTGCCAAGAATATCATCTGTGGTCATCTGACAAAAGGACAGTATGGTCGTGTGAGTGCTCTGGAAACTGCAAAGCTAGTCTGGGACTGGCTCTCCAAGGTCAACGAAGGCGTCTCCACCCAAAGAGATTCAAGGATCAGTGTTCTTCGCAATCTCTTCAACCGCTTCAAGAGAAATGACAATGAGAATGTCCAGCTCACATTTGATCGCCTCACTGAAATCACAAATGAGCTTCATGCACTCGGCGCCACTGAGATCACTAAGCACGAAATCGTCAAGACACTTATGAGATCACTTGACAGCTCATTTGACACCCTGGCCCTCATGATTCAAGAGCGCCTTGACTTCAAGATTGTCGATCCGTCTGACATACTTGAGAGGCTCAACACACATGAGTTCCAGCTATCTGAGAAAAGAGATATCTATGGTCCCAACTATGGACGTACTCGCGCTTTGAAGGCAAAGTTTGTTTCCTCATCTGAAGAAGAATCTAACTGCAGTTCTGGGGATCCTGAAGATATTGGAAAGGATCTTGCTATGCTTGTGAATAAGTTCACTAAGAAGAAAGACTTTAGAAAGTCTTCAAGATCCAACTCTAGAAATGATGAAGCTTCCTCTCGTGATCACAAGAAGAGAACCTGCCACAAGTGCAAGAAACCTAGTCACTACATCTCTGAGTGTCCACAGTGGGACAATGAGAGAAAGAAGAAGAAGAATAAGAGCAAGGAATATGATTCTGATGACAACAACAAGAAGAAATCCTCAAAGTCTTCTTCCAAGTCTTCGCCAAAGTCTTCATCACACAAGAAGAGCTCATCAAGCAAGGCTCGTGCATTTTTTGGCAAGGAGATGGATTCAGAGGAGGAGTCTGCATCTGAGGAGGCATAGGTGGAGTCTGAAGAGGAATCTGATTCTGGAGTAGCAAGCCTGGCTCTAGCTTCTGCATATGTCGCCAAGTCCATCTTCAACACTGAAGATAATGGCCTCATCACCAATGCTGATGCCAAGGATGAGGATGACTCTGCTCCCACCTATTGCTTCATGGCACATGGTGCCAAGGTAAACTCACGCGGTGCTTACTTTCAAACATCAAGTGAAGATGACTCTGAATGTGAATCTAAACCTAGCTACAAAACACTTGCTAAAATTGCAACTGAACAACAGAATGCTATGGAACATATTCAAAAGTTGTTAGACAAAACAATGACCTGTTGGATGCGGAAATGACCCGAACTCAGTCCTTAATTGAAGACATTAAAAATCTTCATGTTAAGTACGAGGAACTTGAAAGTCGTCATGAAACGCTCTCAACTTCTCATGAAAAGCTCTCCTATGATTATCTTCAAAGGAAACAAGAGCTTGAGAAATTGAGATCGGCTCATGAAGATCTTCAAAAGGAGAACGAGTCACTCCGTGCTCAACAGATCAGTACCGCTCAGGAAGGATTTGAACCACCATGTCTAAAATGTCTTGAGCGTGATAATGATGTCTCTGTTGCTGAATGTTCAGCTGCTGCTACTATTGCAATATCTTCAACTGCTAATGTGGTAACTAACCCCTCTGCTGAGGATACCACTACTATTGCTAATGAGAATGCCAGGTTGAAGACATTGCTTGAGACAGGAATGTACAAAAGTCTCAAAGGGCATCAAACACTACGTGGTATCCTCAAAAAGAGATTCTAAACTGAAACCCTAGGAAAGAGGGTGTTGGGTTCGAGAGGAAAATGAATGTCGATGGTTCTTACTGGATGCCTGAGCAGTACCCCAAAACCACGTGGGTTGCTGCAAAGGGACCTTCAGTGGATCCATCTACCTTATCTGGCTTCTCTTGTGCTAACCCAATTACCATTGATGATTCCTTTGATGCAAACTATAAACTGTTTAGGAATCAGTGAAGTGTTTGCCAGGTATATTGGTACTAACTGCAGGAATGGACCACCTCTTAAGAAGATCTGGGTACCCAAAAGTTGTCTTGAAAGTCTTCCCATGAATGTCATCATGACACTACCGGGGAAGAAGACAAATCCCAGACCGAAGGCTTCATATGGTCCAAAGGCTTCATACAGACAGAGGACTCACCTGAGTCACCCTAACGCTAATGTTTTGCAGGGAAACCACGCTCAGACTTTTGAATATGAGCATGTTTCATCAAACCGCTATGTTCATAAGACCAAGAACTTTTCTGCTTATTCTTATAAGTATTATGCACCTCCTGCAAGGCTATTTGCTAGGGCTCCAAAACCGAAGTTCTCAGATGCTGCACTTAGACTCATTGCTTCTAAGCCACCCCTGAAGATGTGGGTGGTTAAGAATACTTAACTCTCTTTTGCAGGGTAAGGTCTCTAGCAAGAAATCAAAGGTGTCTGATGCTTATGCTGGGGACCTTAAACATCTTGTGGGACGCAAGATAAAATGTCCAAATGGTCTTACAATGTATTTCGTCTCGGGATTCTTTGACAATCATCCTATTTATCTTAACCAAGATCTGAACTTTCATATTCCGCTTATTCGTCAAATGTTTCTGCTTCACAATACCCTTGGTGAAGCCTATCCCCCAAACTGTACTGTAGGATATGAAACCAAAGGCTTCAGAATGGACTATGGATAGTGGATGCACTAACCACATGACTGGTGATCGAAGTCTTCTGATGGATTCAACTCTACGCCCGTCTGACAGAAGTCACATCACATTTGCTGACACTCGTAAAAGAAAGGTATTGGGTCTGGGTAGAGTTGCAATCTCAAGGGGTCAGCACATGGATAAAGTGATGCTTGTTGAATCCCTTGGTTTCAACTTAATGTCTGTCTCAATGCTTTGTGATCTGAACATGATTGTGATATTTAGAAAATATCGTTGCCTTGTGCTTATGGAATCTGACAAGTCTCTAGTCTTTGAAGGGTATCAAAAAGATGATCTGTACATGGTAGACCTCTCAGCAGGACCACAGTTGGCCGTATGTATTCTAGCAAAACCTTCAAAGTGCTGGCTCTGCATCGGAGGCTAGGACAGGCTGGCATGAGGAACTTGTATACTCTCGCGAAGAAGAAGCATGCCGTAGGCATCGAGGGCGTCAAGTTCAAGAAGGATCATCTGTGTGGTGCTTGTGAAGCTAGGAAGATGACTAGGGCCAAGCATCCCTCTAAGACAATCATGACGACATCAAGTCCCTCGAGCTGCTTCACATGGACTTATTCGGCCCTACTCACTACTCTACTCTTACTACCACTTCTTGTCTCTATGCTTCGTCATTGTTGATGATTACTCAAGATATACACGGGTGCATATAATTCTCTACAAGACTGAAGTGCTGGATGTCTTTAGACGATTCGCTAATCGTGCCATGACGAACTATGGCATCAAGATCAAGCACATTAGAAGTGACAGCGGCACAGAATTCAAGAACACCAGCCTTGACACTTATCTTGATACACTGGGCATCACTCATGAGTTCTCAGCTCCTTACACACCTCAGCAGAATGGCATCATGGAGCGCAAGAACAGAACCCTCATTGAGATGGCTAGGACGATGCTTGATGAGTACAAGACTCCAAGGAAGTTCTGGCCTGAAGCCATTGATACTGCATGCCATGTCATCAACCGTGTTTATCTTCACAAGCTTCTAAAAAAGACATTATATGAGCTGCTAACTGGTAAGAAGCTAAACGTTTGTTGCTTCATAGTATTTGGTGTGTCGGTGTACATAAGTAGGGGCTCTACTTTATACCCCTTTACCTGCACGGGGGCAGTCAGAGCCACGCCCATGCCCACACTTAGCGGGGCAGGTGAGGGAAGCCAAAGACATGAGACGATCGAGGCAACGTCAAGGCGGAAATCAAAGAGCAAGAGGGCGAGGAGGACTCCCTCGGCAAGACCCTTGCCCGGGCGGTCTCCACGGCCCCGGCAAGGGCCTTGCCAGGGCGGTCTCCATGGCCCCGGCAAGGGCCTTGCCGGGGCAACTGACCCAACACCAGCAGAGTGTGCCACCCTTGAGCCCGAGGTTTCGAACATCATCAACAAACATTGGAACCAAGGCTCGGGAGGCGCCTCCATGGTGGCATGTAGATCTTTGTGAAGATCATTAAACACACAATATCAGATGAGGACCAGAAGACGAGACCTCCGGCAACATACTTGCTGGGGACGACCGCGGTGCCGCGGCAAGACCCTTGCCGCCCCCCGGCAAGGCCCTTGCCGAGGACAACAGCAGGGCCGCGGCCAGGCCCACACGCATCAAGACCCCGCCACCGTTCCCATGCAGCTGCCAGCCCAGCCAGCTAGGCGGACACCTGCGTGGCGACGTGTGCTCCCGAGGCCAACTCAGCAAGCACCTGCATGGCATGCAGATCTTCGTGAAGACACTGCCATTGCGCCACCTCAGCAGCCTGCCAACCTACATGGCATCGCCCGCCTCGCTGGCCTGGACGCGCGTCGAAGCAGGGCGAGGCGGCGATAAAGCAGGGGGACACCTCAGAGGCACATTTAATGCGTCTTGTCCCGTAATGACAATAGATAAACATAGCTATTGTACCCTTTCCACCTCCTGTGTGCCACTGTGGCGCCTCCTTCGACTATAAAAGGAGGCTTGAGGCGTATTGGAGGGGGATTCGGCTCTTTGAGCAAGTCACGCTCGATAGCTAGTTCAAGAACACTGATATACACACCAAAGCAGGACTAGGGTATTACGCGATCTCTGCGGCCCAAACCTGGGTAAACGACCCTTGTGCTGGCTCTTAGACCAGCTCTTCTCACAACCCCGCGCCCGCCGACCACAGTAGGGATCCCGTTGATCCCGTAGGTGTCATTCTCACTGACATCTTTGGCGCGCCAGGCAGGGGGCGCAACGTGAGAATCCGGTTTAGCAGCTAGTCTAGCAGTTCTTCATCGCCATGACTTCCAAGAGGAAGACGACAATGACGATCGGTTCATCCGGAGCCGGACTGCCCGTACCGGTGCGGGCGAGTAGCGGGCCGGTCGCGGATACAACCCGAGGCGCGACCCGTGAACACCCACATCGCCCTAGCAGTCCAGACCTGGCGAGAAGCATTGTTTGAGCACAAGACGACGGGTCGTACGCTGCAAATTCCAGAGACGGAGTTGGCCCCCCCGCAGGCGACGCGGGGCCCTCCAGGGGCGGCGCCATGCCACCCACCGGTAGCGCGGCGACCTCCAAGGCACCTGCACTGGCGCCCACGACGCTCTCTTCCCAAGTCGTGCGCGACGAGCAGCGTCACCACGCTGGTGACCCCGGGCGCCGACCTGGGAAGAGTTCAGTGCGCCCTTCGCACAACGGGGGAGGTTAGCATGCACGCCGAGGTGCTGGCGAAAATGGCGGATAGCTGCAGGGCCGTGACAGAGCTCTTTCTAATGTGGTTAGAAGTCGGAGCGCATCACGATCCACGCAGCTCTCGCCACCGCCCACGCCAACAGAAGTTTTGGCGCGCGTGCAGCTGCTCCTCAACTTTCCTCCCGTTGCGAAGAAGCTTGAGGAGTGGAGAGCCACCATCCGGAGCCTCGTCGGCATCGCCAACAAAGACGAGCCGTGACCATGGGGGCCCGTAGGCCGATGCTCCGTCGAGCCACCGCAGGCCAGTGGATGCACGGCCGGAGGTGATGCGGCAACGGTGCACTCTCCTCCCCCACGCCAGTTACCGCGGGTGTCGATCCATCGTGACGACGCATGTGATAACATTTCCATAGCATCGTCCGATCCACGGACCCACCGCGATCAGCGCCAAGTCCTTTGGGAGCGAGCCCTTGAAGACGCTCGAACCACCATCGAGCACCGACATGATGCGTGCCACCAGTCAGATAGGCGGGCCGGGCCCACTATGGACCACCCGGCACCGGGAGGCTACGGTGGCCTACCTTATGAGGTGGGTTGCCCAGCCTTCACCCATGAGCTGCGGCAGTTCCAGTGGCCCTCCCACCGCACGTTCAAGCTCGACGTCGGCGAGAAGTACAATGACAAGACTCACCCGTCGGAGTTCCTCAGCATTTACACCATTGTGATGCAAGCTGCTAGAGCCCGCGACGACAAGGTGCTTGCCAATTACTTCTTGTTGGCGCTCAAGCCCAATGTTATGTCATGGTTGATGCACTTGCCAGTGGATTCCATTTCTTCTTGGTCGGATCTGTGCCATGAGTTTGTTGGTGCCTTGACTGGAGGCCATCAAGCTCATGGCCAGGCAAACGATCTATACATCATGCCCCAGAAGGAAGGTGAAAACCTGCACAAGTACATCCAGAGGTTCAGCCGGGTGCAGTACAACATCCCCTACGTTCATCCCGCTGCCATGATCAGCGCATTCCATCAGAATGTGCGTAACCGCAAGATGCGTGAAGAGCTGGTGATGAACAAGGTCAAAGATGTGGCCGAACTTTATGTTCTGGCCGATAGGTGCGCTCGAGCCAAAGAAGGGAGGAAGTACCCCGGCGAGGACGCCGGTGCGGAAACCGACCCCACAGACAACGACACCGCCGCCCCAACAAAGAAGGGCCGGTGCCATAACAGAAAGTGCAAGGGCAAGACTGTGCTTGTCGTCGAGGGATCTGACGACACCGGAATCGCCTAGAAGGCCAAGGCAAGCGACCCCAGAAAGGAAGTTGCCGGGTGTGCCGCTTGCCGGGCTTTGGCGGCCGCCGACAAGCCAGGAAGCTCCGACAAGCAGTATTGCAAGATCCATCGCACCAAGGGCCACGACGTCTAGAGCTGCCGACAAGTTGAGCTGGTTGCTGAGAAGCAAAAAGCTGAGTACGAGAGGCGGGACAAGGAGAAGGGTCAAGACGGTGTCGAAGGGTCCGGCAAGAAGCGTGGCAACACTACTAGGAAAATGCTTATAGATAGAAGTTTACCAGTAGAGTTTGTTTATGACCCCATGCTACTAGTAGTTAGTAGCAGCACTGGCTAGAAAGAGCGCTACTGGTATTAGTTAGCAGCAGCGCTTGTTATCTAACCCCACGCTACTGCTAAGTGTAATACACCACAATATTTGATCAATAAATATTAGTAGCGCTTGTCACCCAACCAGCGCTACTATTAGTTTTGGATCTATAGCGCCTGTTGATATAAATGCTCTACTGCTATTTTTTCTATCTATAACAGTTTACCAGTTGCGTGTATTGTTAGCCCGCGCTATAGGTAGTGCACCACCAGCCGTAGATATTTTGCAAGCTGCCTAGCAGTAGCGCGCATAGGTGACCCGCGCTACTGCTATGCCCGCCAGCCACCTACCACCTTTCCCCTCCTTCCTCCCCTTTCTTCTTCCTCCCCCTTCCTTTCCCCCCTTTCCTTGCACCTTGCTTGTTCCATAGGGCATGTTCCGGGTGTGTATGATGAGTGGCCAGAGTGTCAGGCCTAGGTCTCTGGCTTCTACAGCAGAAGCCAGAAAGGGTTTGATAGCAGAGCGGAAGCCGAAGCTAGTTACTTGAGATTCATGGCACAACAGGGGATTCAGAAATAGTGCCGCTGCGAAAACTACTACATAATACCGCTTTTGATCATCGTGATCGCTCTTATCTTCTGTGCGGTCATATCATAGTCTACATTGATGATGAAACATGAGTATGTGACCATGTAGTTGCATGTATTGAGAACTTGTAATGACTTGTAATGCTATTTCGAGACATGTGTTCGACCATGATTGATGATGATGAGATACTTGAGACATGTCGAGACTTGTAATAACTTTGGCTCATCGATGACTCACTTGCTTTTCAATGAATATGCATGTTATTGTATAAACGGTAGATCTGTTTAATAATGTACAGAGCCAAAATGCAAAAAAATACAAAAGTTAGCAGTGGCGTGGGGGTAAAGATTACTAGTAGCACTCAAGTAATAGTAGCGCTGGCTAGTTCCACGCGCTGTAGATAATTATCAGTAGCGCTGGGTGAAAGCGCGCTACAGCTAGCTTTAGATACCAGTAGCGCTCAGCCAAACAAGCGCTACTGCTAAAAAAATAGCTGTAGCACCGTAGCAGTAGCACGCCTGCCCGCGCTACTAATAGCAAAAAAACCAGCGCTACTGGTAAGGGTTTTCCTAGTAGTGCATCCGGGGAAGCCGCCGCGGCAGGGATAACAAGCAAGAGAGGCCCGCCCGAGGCCGCGACAAGAAGCAGGAAGACGATGATCATGACGAGGACGACGAGTCCGGCGACCACGAGTTCCAGAAAGCTACGGAGGCCATGTGCGTCGACGGTGGCGCCTCGCTGCACACCTCTCACTACCAGCTCAAGCAGTGGGCACGTGAGATCACAGCAGTGGAGCCATCACTAGACGCTGCGGAAGCCACTGAAGTGGTCCAGCACACCTATCATCTTTGACACCCAGGACCACCCTGATCGCACTACTGCGGTCGGGTGCTTGCCGTTGTTGGTTTCACCAATGATCCGCAACCTCAAGGTGACGAAGATGCTAGTTGACGGCGGGGCCGGTCTGGGCTTGATCTCACCTGTTGTGGTCAAAAGGCTGCAGATTCCCGATGGAGACCTCGAAGAGATGGGCACGTTTCAAGGGGTCAACCCGGTGAGGAGTCAGCCAAAGGGAAAGGTCACACTGCCCGTGACGTTCGGAGGCAAGTTAAACCACAGGACGGAGAGGATTGTCTTCGATGTGGCAGAGATCCCCTTGCCCTACAACGGGATCCTCGGCCGCCCGGCACTGGCCAAGTTCATGGTGGCTTCACATTATGCCTACAATACGCTGAAGATGCCTGGGCTGATGAACATCATCACCGCTCCCTCCGACAAGAAAGATGCATTGATTTGCGCTGATCAACTCTACCGGGAAGTAGTTGCAGCAGCTGCCGCCAAGGCACTTGCTCCTGCCGTTGAAGCCCCGGGAGGGAAGAAGACCGGCGAGACCTCTCGCACCCACTCCGGCAAGCGCACCTCTTCGGGGTGCTGCGCTCCCGTCGAGGACATGCCAGAGAGCTCCACCGGCAAGAGCAAGAGATCTAGAGCTGCACCACCAGAGACCAAGAAGGTGTCCGTCAAGGAGGACGGCACGGGAGGAGCTTTTACCATAAGCTCCACCCTCGATAGCAAATAGGAAGGCGAGCTCGTCACTTTCCTGCGGGCAAATGTCGACGTGTTTGCATGGCAAGCATCCGACATCCCTGGTGTTCCCAGGGAGGTGATTGAGCACCATCTTGTTGTATGTCCTCATGCGCGGCCTGTCAAGCAGAAGGTGAGGAAGCAAGCTTTGGAAAGACAAGAGTTCATCACAGAAGAGATAGAACGCTAGAAGCAGCAGGCTTGGTGAGAGGGGTGCTCCATCCGATGTGGTTGGCCAATCTGGTGGTGGTGCACAAGGCAAACGGGAAGTGGAGGCTGTGTACTGATTACACGGATATCAATAAAGCTTGTCCAAAAGACCCTTTCCCGTTGCCACGCATTCACCAAATTGTTGACTCCACGGCCGGGTGTGACCTGCTATCATTCCTCGATGCCTACTCAGGATACCATCAGATTTTCATGACGAAAGAAGATGAAGAGAAGACATCATTCATCACCCCATGTGGTACGTATTGCTTTTTACGGATGCCTTTCGGGTTGAAGAGTGCTGGTTCGACTTTGCAAGGGCAGTCCAAATTGATTTTGAGCCCCAACTACATAGAAATATGGAGGCTTATATGGATGACATAGTGGTCAAAACCAAGTACAAGGACACACTGGTGCAAGATTTGGAAGAGACGTTTGCAAACCTGCGCAAGATCAACCTCAAGCTGAACCCTGAGAAGTGTGTCTTCGGCTTCCCGTCCGGCAAGCTTCTCGGGTTCTTTGTGTCACATCATGGGATTGAGGCGAACCCAGACAAGATCAAGGCCATTGAGCAGATTGAGGCACCTAGGCGGATCAAGGATGTGCGTCGGCTCACTGGCTGCGTTGCCGCCATGAGAAGATTCATCTCCAAGTCTGCCGAGCGTGCCCTTCCCTTTTTCAAAATCTTGAAAAAGGCGGGCCCAATGGAGTGGACCCCAGAGGCCGAAGCAGCGCTACAAGACTTGAAGAAATACCTCTCCTCCACGCTGATACTAGTTGCGCCTAAACCACAAGAGCCATTACTGCTATATCTAGCGGTAACGAATCAAGTGGTCAGCGCCGCACTAGTGGCACAGAGGGAGGTTGACGAAGAGGCAGTGGTAGCGGCAGGACTGGCGAATGACGAGCCGGGGTTCCCCCGGTGAGGCCTAGTCCCGGCAAGGCAAGACCCCGGGCAGGGTCTGGCGCCGACAGGACAGGGCCTGTGCAACCAAGTGAAGTGATGCAGACGAAGAAGATGATGCAGCACCCGATCTACTTTGTTAGCTCCCTCTTGCAGGGGGCTAGGTCGAGGTACTTCGGTGTGCAGAAATTGCTCTTCGGCCTCCTTATGGCCTCGAGGAAGCTGCGCCATTATTTCCAAGCACACGAGATCACCGTTGTCACCCGCCTCCCGTTGGAGTGGATACTGCATAACCTAGATGCAACGGAGAGGATTGTGAAATGGGCCTTGGAGTTGTCGAGCTTTGGCTTGAAGTTCGAAAGTACTTCAATGATCCAGAGCTGAGTCTTGGTGGGTATCATTGCAGAGTGGACCTCGACACCCGACGAAGAGATCCAGGAGACCACTCTCCCTGGCAAGGAAACAAGCTGCAATTGGGTTATGTACTTTGACAGGGCTTTTTCACTACAAGGCACCAGTGTTGCTGCGCTGCTCGTCGCGCCCACCTGAGAGCACCTCAAGTACATGATCCAGATGCACTTTCCCAGGGAGATGTCGATGAACAACACTGCTGAATACAAGGGATTACTTGCCGGTCTCAGGATCGCGGCAGACCTCAGGGTTAAAAAGCTCATCGTCAGGGGTGATTCACAGCCTGTATTCAGGCAGGTCAACAAGGATTATCAAAGCCCGTTGATGGAAGCCTATGTGGATGAAGTGAGGAAGCTAGAGAAGCGCTTTGACGTTATACAGGCAGAGCATGTCCCCCGAGTGGAGAATGACATCGCCGATTACCTATCGAAGCGCGCTGCCCTCAAACTACCTATGGAACCAGGTACTTTTGTGCTTCGGTTGAACCATCAACAAAGCAAAACAAGCGGAGGAAATCAGGCCCCGGCAAGTACTTTCCCACCGAACTCCCTGGAGACGTTGGCGAAGATGTTGCCATGGACACTGCGCCTGCCGTGGGGCAACTGACTCCGGCAGGGCATCAAGCCCTGGCCGTAGAGGCAGTCGCCCCCATGGCAGAGGAGATGCCTTTAGTCCTTGCCGTGGAGCCCCAGGCTCTGGCATGGGCGCATCATACCGTTTGATTCCTTCAAACAGGGGAGCTTCCTTAGGAGCAAGAAGAAGCGGAGAAAGTAGCCCGTCTGTCTGCTTTGTATCAGTTCGTTGACGACGTTCTATACAGAAAAAGACCAAACATAGTGAAATTGAAGTGCATTCCCCGGGAGGAAGGATTGGAGCGGTTGGCAGAGATACATGGAGGCATATGTGGCTCCCACATAGGGTCGAGGGCCCTTGCCAGCAAAGCTTTCTAGCAAGGTTTCTTCTGGCCCACTGCCCTCCAGGATGCAACGGCACTAGTAACCACATGTGAAGCGTGTCAGTTCCATTCAAAGAAGCTTCATCAGCCAGCCCAAGCCCTTCAAACAATCCCTCTCTCCTGGCCCTTCTCGGTCTAGGGGCTCGATGTACTGGGCCCTTTCCCCGCGTCGTCGGGGGCTTTGAGTACTTGTACGTTGCAATCGACAAGTTCATAAAGTGACCGGAGGTAGAGGCGGTGAGGAAGGTGACAGCGCAGTCAGCCGTCAAGTTCTTCAAGGGGCTAGTCTGTCGTCTTGGTGTGCCAAATAGGGTCATCACCGACAACGGCACGCAGTTCACAAGCCACACCTTCATGCAATACATTGAGGACCTCGGCAGCAAGGTCTATTTCGCTTCCATGGCACACCACGGAGCAACGACCAAGTGGAGAGGGAAAATGCTGAAGTACTACAAGGCCTAAGGACAAAGACTTTTGACAGGCTGCACAAGAGTGGAAGGCGCTGGATTGATGAGTTGCTAACATTTCTTTGGTCGATCAGAACGACGCCAAATCGAGCCACCGGCCAGATGCCCTTCGCCCTGGTATACAGGGCGGAAGCAGTTCTCCCCACGGAACTCATATACGGGTCACCTCGAGTGCTCGCTTATGATGAGCTTGAGCAAGAGCTATTGCGGCAAGATGACGCGACGCTCCTCGAGGAAGATCGTCTTCGGGTGGCTGTGCGAGCAGCATGCTACCAGCAAGCCTTGCGCCACTACCATAGCCGAAAGGTTCATGCCCGAAGCTCTAAGGAAGGTAACCTTGTTCTTCGGCGCGTTCAATCGGCCAAGAATTCCAACAAGTTGACGCCAAAGTGGGAAGGCCCTTATCGGGTAATACTAGTCACCAGGCCCGGCGCAGTCCGCTTGGAGATCGAAGATGCCATTCCAGTTAGCAACTCCTGGAACATCGAGCATCTTCGCAAGTTTTACCCATAAGGTGCGGTTGCCGGGCCCCCCGGCAAGCCACCTTTTGTACAAGCCTTGCCGGCAAGGCATGTAACCCTTTGTACAAAGCCAGACACAGACCCTGAGCATAAATAAACGAAGCGCTGGCGCCCTAAGTTATAGCATGCATGCTAGATTGAGTCTCTCCCTCGGCTAGGGTTGATAGTGCTTAGCGGCGACTAACCCCTAGCGTAGAGGTCGAGTCTGCGTCTCTCTGTTCCTTTCCGTCCTCTTTGGTTCACAGGGTACATGGGCACTTCTTCTGAGCTATATGGAAGAAAGGGAACGAGCCGACGCTCTGACCCCGACAAGCCAAGGTTGCCGGGGGCTGAAGACACAAGGGTCCACCCACGGCAAGCCAAGGTTGCCGGGGAGGCTACAGATTCAGATAAGTCCTTCTTCCCCTGTTTTGCGTTTCCGTATGGGATTAGGGCGTATGAAACCTCGTTTTGCTCCTAGGTTACCGTGCTCCCCTTTGCCCGCACCCAAGAAACTATTTCCATGGGTCGGAATCTAGTTGTAGCCGCGGTGACAAGGAAGCAAGCGTAGGGCCTAACCCTACTTCGCTCCTGTCTCTGCCGAAAAGCGTGAGTGTGGTCGAATGAAGTAAGGGAGCGGCAAGGCCTGTTGCCAGGCAACAATGTTTATGTTAAAAATAACAAGGATTCGTTCCTTGGTTTGGGCTTCGCTCACACACAAAGAACCCGACAAGCACCCTTTTTCATTAATACGCCCCATACAGGTACAGTCCGTACGGACTGTAAACATGAGCAAGGGGATTACAAGTTTTAAACTTAACTAAGGCCCATGGGCTTACAAACTAAAAAGAGATAAGGTGCCCATAATCCCTTTCTTGTCCCTCTCCTGAGGAAACGGAACAAGTAGGCAAGAGGGCAGAAGGAGTGCCTAGGCGAGGTACAAGCAGCAGAAGGCGCCAAGAGAACATGTCGGCGGCCGCCTAGGGGAAGGCTGGTGATGATGGTGCCGGGAGAAGAGCTGGAAGATGAGGCAGCGGTCCGTCAATACGCTACGAAGGCGTCGGTGCCATCGTACTCCGACTTGACGGCCCACCACCCGCCTTCTTCGCCTTCTCCGGCCTTCCCACGCTAGCCGCCCAAGGAGACGACCCCGAGAAGTTCAAGGAGCCGGCCCCATCGGGAGAAGGGGCCCAGTGCAGATGCTGCTGCTGCCACCACCGCCCAGGGACGGCGGGTCCGACGCCTAGTCGGACCCATCATCCTCTTGCCTGCTACCCTCGTCGTCGCTGCCGCTGTCCTCCTTGTCACTCTCGCTCGAGGAAGAGTCTTCTTCATCAGAGGAGCTCTCCATGCAGCACTTTAGGCGAGTTCCGAAGTCTCCAAAGACCTTGACGGAGAGCAGGTCGTTCTCCATCAATTTGAAATAGAGAACGAGCCCTGCCGCCAGGCTATGTATACGGGCGAACGTCTTCCATCCGCGATAGAGATACAAGACATGAGGGGCCGGGAAATAAACATCGGCCCATGTGCCGCTATTCCCGCAGCCCCTCATATGCAATCTCAGTGCCCGCGGCGGGTCAAGCTCCATCCCCCGAGCAAATGGAGTAGGGATACGAAGATGACGATGCGCCGGCCGGCAGCCCGATGAAAAATTCGCGAGGCTGGTCCTCGACGTGACCCTCCATTGGGGGAGGGACCGCCGGCGGAGGCAAGGCCGATGCGCCGCCGCGTCCTCCTCTTCCCCCAGTGCCACAGCGACCTCGGCCTCACCCCTCCCCCTTCCCCTCATGGCCTGCTCCGCCTCCACAGGCTCTTGGGGAGGAGGGGCGCGTTGCTGAGCGGAGACCGTCACCGCCATCGTCGAAGCATCGACACGCCCTCTCGCTGTAACAGAAGGGAGGAAGAAGCCAAGATGGGAGGAAGCGAATGGCGAAAGATTGAGGGGTGCCATACCTCCCCTCCCCTCCTTATAAAGGGGCGGGATCGGGGCTGGGCCGCCCCTCTCAACCAATCCAGCTCATTAATATGGCAGCAAGCGAGGCTGTTGACCGCCCTCCTCACCCAATTGAAGGCTGATACGTCTCCAACGTATCTATAATTTTTGATTGCTCCATGCTACTTTATCTACTGTTTTAGGCAATATTGGGCTTTATTATCCACTTTTATATTATTTTTGGGACTAACCTATTAACCGGAGGCCCAACCCAGATTTGCTGTTCTATGCCTATTTCAGTGTTTCGAGGAAAAGGAATATCAGACAGAGTCAAAACGGAACGAAATCAACTAGAGAAGTTAATTTTGGAAGGAAACCAACCAGATGGGCTTGGAGTGCACGTCAGGGGATCCCCGGGCTGCCCACGAGGGTGGGGGCGCGCCCCTCCCCCCTGGGCGCGCCCCCCTACCTTGTGAGCCCCCTGGAGGTCCACCGACGTACCCCTTTCACCCATATATACCTACGTACCCTAAAACTTCCAGAACAGAAAATAGATCGGGAGTTCCGCCGCTGCAAGCCTCTGTAGCCACCAAAAACCAATCGGGACCCCGTTCCGGCACCCTGCCGGAGGGGGATCCCATCACCGGAGGCCATCTTCATCATCCCCGCGCTATCCATGATGAGGAGGGAGTAGTTCACCCTCGGGGCTGAGGGTATGTACCAGTAGCTATGTGTTTTGATCTCTCTCTCTCTCTCTCGTGTTCTCTCTCGTGTTCCATCTATGGCACGATCTTGATGTATCCCGAGCTTTGCTATTGTAGTTGGATCTTATGATGTTTCTCCCCCTCTACTCTCTTGTGATGAATTGAGTTTCCCCTTTTGAAGTTATCTTATTGGATTGAGTCTTTTATGAACACTTGATGTATGTCTTGCGTGGGATAACCATGGTGACAATGGGTTATTCTATTGATCCACTTGATGTATGTTTTGGTGATCAACTTCGGGTTTCGTGACACTTGGGAACCTATGCATAGGGGTTGGCACACGTTCTTGACTCTCTGGTAGAAACTTTGGGGCACTCTTTGAAGTACTTTTATGTTGGTTGGATGAATCTGAGATTGTGTGATGCATATCGTATAATCATGCCCACGGATACTTGAGGTGACAATGGAGTATCTAGGTGACATTAGGGTTTTGGTTGATTTGTATCTTAAGGTGTTATTCTAGTACGAACTCTTTTATAGATCGATCCGAAAGAATAACTTTGTGGTGGTTTCGTACCCGACCATAATCTCTACGTTTGTTCTCTGCTATTAGTGTCTTTGGAGTGACTCTTTGTTTCATGTTGAGGGCTTATCATATGTTCTATCTATGTTATTATTGTTGAGAGAACTTGCACTAGTGAAATTATGAACCCTAGGCCTTGTTTCCTATCATTGCAATACCGTTACGCTCATGTTTATCACTTGTTACCTTGCTGTTTTTATTATTTCAGATTACAAAAACCCATATCTACTATCTATTTTGCACTTGTATCACCATCTCTTCGCCGAACTAGTGCACCTATACAATTTAACATTGTATTGGGTGTGTTGGGGACACAAGAGACTTTTTGTTATTTGGTTGCAGGGTTGCTTGATAGAGACCATCTTCATCCTACGCCTCCTACGGATTGATAAACCTTAGGTCATCCACTTGAGGGAAATTTGCTACTGTCCTACAAACCTGTGCACTTGCAGGCCAACAACATCTACAAGAAGAAGGTTGTATAGTAGACATCAAGCTCTTTTCTGGCGCCGTTGCCGGGGAGGCTAGGTAAGTGAAGGTATATCTTTAGATCTTGCAATCGAATCTTTTTGTTTCTTGTTTTAGCACTAGTTTATTTTATAAAAGAAAACTACAAAAAATGGAGTTGAGTTTGTCTCATACTCTTCACCTTTTAAATATCTTTCGTGAGTATGATGGAAAGGATAATTGTGCTTAAGTGCTAGAAGAAGAAATCTCTAAATTGTTTGGCACTAAATCTTTGAATGATGAGCATGATTGCAATGTTGTTAGTACGAATTCATTGAATATACATGATGCTAATGATGATTGCACTAGTTATGATGAAAATATCTCTTATGGGCATGTCAAATTTTGTGGAGTGCATGTTTGCATGACCACACCAAATAGAGAAGATATTTATTGCAAGAGGCATAAGTACTTAGAAACCAAATTGTTGCAAGAAGAGCTAGATGAATGTGCTGAAAGATTCAATATTTTTCGCGCCCCTTGTGAACTTTGCAATGAACATGGTCATTTAAAGCTCCAATGCTATTTGTTTCATGATCAAGTCATTTCCAAATATTGTGATAATTTGATTACCCTTGAGCATCATAAAGAACTTAGCCTTCTTTTGGGTTATGAAGAAACGAAACGTATAATTGAGGGTATTCCAAAATTTAGTCTTGATAAAATTCTTGATTTTGATCTAGAAAAGATTTATATGTATTGTGCGGTGAATTGCATTGAAAATCCTTATATTGCCAATTACATAAAGAAAACAAAACAAATAGAAGATAAAGAGAATACTAAGGGAAGAGACTTCCCAATATCCTCCTATTATTTCTTATGATGAATCAGGTAACGAGGAGGAGCTTTCTATTCAACCAATCTCATCAATAAGGAGCTCAAAGAGGAAGTTTGAACCTACACATAATGTGAATAATAAAAAGAAAAGAAGGAGCAACAAAGGTAAAAAGGTATCCCTCCCAAATGATGTTGCTCCTGCTACTACTTGTGATGATGATAATTGCTATACTATTGGTGCTATCAATATTTTTAATGATGAGAGTGATTATGCTTATGATATGAAAAGGCCCAAGCTTGGGGAAGCTATGTTTGATGAGGATGACATATTTGAGAATATATTTGCTGTAATTAATGTTTGTCCCAAGCTTGGGGATGCTATGTTTAATAATGATGATATTTTTAGCCTCTCAAGTTTTGATATGCAAAGTAGTTATGATGACATCATGCCTTCTACCTACGATGATTATATTTATGAAAGTGGGTTTGGAAGAGTGTAAACTTTAGGAAGTAGTGATCCCACAATATTGGAGGATGTTGAATCTTATAATATTTATGAAAGTGGATTTGGAAGAGTGTCAACTTTATTTAGTGATTCCACTATCTTGGGAGAGGTTTCAATCATTTATGATGAGAACGAAGTTGCTACTTATGATGATTATTGTGACGAAACTTATGCTATAAAAAGAAGTGATGATTATATTTACAAATCTTGTCATGATTATGATTACCCTTTTTCTGAACATTACTCTTTTAATGTGGAAACAATTTTTAGTGTTCAAGTCTTTTATGATACTCCCACTATTATTCATGAGAAGAATTTTGCTTATGTGGAGAGTAGTAAATTTTCTATGCTAGTAGATCATGAAAAGAATGTTTAGGTGCTGGTTATATTGTTGAATTAATTCATGATGCTACTGAAAATTATTATGAGGGAGGAACATATGCTTGTAGGAATTGCAATAATATCAAGTTTCCTCTCTATGTGCTTAAATTCTTGAAGCTATGCTTGTGTTACCTTCCTATGCTTGTTGATTATTGTTCCCATAAGTTGTTTGCTCACAAAATCTCTATGCATAGGAAGTGTGTTAGACTTAAATGTGCTAGTCATATGCTTCATGATGCTCCCGTTATGTTTCAATTCTTATCTTTTATGTGAGCATCATTGTCATCATCATGCCTAGCTAAAAGGCATTAAAGAAAAGCGCTTGTTGGGAGACAACCCAATATTTATCCTTACTGTTTTTGTGTGTACACATGATTATGCTACTGTAGTAATAATGTTTTATAGCTTTTGTTTCAATAAAGTGCCAAGTAGAACCTTTGGGAAGACTTGGGTGAAGTTTATGTGATCTTGCTGTGAAAAACAGAAACTTTAGCGCTCACGAGAATAGCTGCCATTTTTACTGGAGAGCGCTTTTAGGTTGATTCTTTTTGCAGATTATTAATAGACAAATTTCTCAGGTCCAGAAATTTATATCATAATTTTTGGGTTCCAGAAGTATACGTTTTATACAGATTACTACAGACTGTTCTGTTTTTGACAGATTCTGTTTTCTATGTGTTGTTTGCTTATTTTGATGCATCTATGGCTAGTATCGGAGGGTATGAACCATAGATAAGTTGGAGTACAGTAGATATTAAACCAATATGAATTTAGAATAAGTTCATTACAGTACCTAAGTGGTGGTTTTATTTTCTTATACTAACGGAGCTTACGAGTTTTGTTTTGAGTTTTGTGTGGTTGAAGTTTTCAAGTTTTGGGTAAAGATTCGATGGACTATGGAATAAGGAGTGGGAAGAGCCTAAGCTTGGGGATGCTCAAGGCACCCCAAGGTAATATTCAAGGACAACCAAGAGCCTAAGCTTGGGGATGCCCCGGAAGGCATCCTCTCTTTCGTCTTCGTTCATCGGTAACTTTACTTGGAGCTATATTTTTATTCACCACATGATATGTGTTTTGCTTGGAGCGTCAATTTCTTTTGTTAATTTTTGCTTGCTGTTAGTTAGAATTATGTTTTGCATCTTTAGTTTCAATAAAAAAAAGTCAAGGATAGCCTTTGCCATGCTTATTTTGCTAGTATACATGTGGCTGTTTGAAAAACAGAAAGTTTACCGCTGTTGCAAAAATTCCCTAGAAAAGTCAGAGAGTGGTATAATGTTGAATCTTTTTGCATATTAAGCTCTGATAAATTTATTACAGTGGGAATTTTAGTTCATAATTTTTGGAGTTAGGGAAGTATTGATACTCTTGCACTCTTTACAGACTGTACTGTTTTAGCAGATTGCTGTTATGGTTGCATTGTTTGCATATGTTTGCTTGTTTAATGATTCTATTTGAGGATAGGAGTATTAAATATACAGAGGCATTTAGTATTCAATGTTGAATAATAATTCAAGTGATTTTCTACAGTATAATATGATAATGTTTTGCATTGGTTTATACTAACCTATCTCACGAGTTCTTGTTGAGTTTGTTGTGAATGAAGCTTTTGATAAAAAGAGAAACCATGATATGAGAGGAATTAAGGAGACACAAAAACTCAAGCTTGGGGATGCCCAAGGCACCCCAAGATAATATTTCAAGAAGTCTCAAGCATCTAAGCTTGGGGATGCCCCGGTAGGCATCCCACCTTTCTTCTTCAACAACTATCGGTTAGTATCGGTTGAGCCTAAGTTTTTGCTTCTTCATATGAGTTGTGCTATCCTTGCAATGTAGTTTTATTTAGCTTTGCTTGCTGTTTGAATAAAGTATCAAGATATGAAATTCTTTAATGAGAGAGAACCTTACACAATTTGGAATTTGCTAGAATACTCTATGTGCTTCACTTATATCATTTGAGCGTGATAATTTTTGTTCTAGTGCTTCACTTATATCTTTTAGAGCATGGTGGTAGTTTTATTTTGGAGAAATATATGAACTCTCATGCTTCACTTAGATTATTTTGAGAGTCGTTAATAGCATGGTAATTTGCTCAATATTAATATACTTAGTGTTCAAGATATGTGAAACTTTCTTTTGAGTGAATTGAATACTAAGATAAATTTAATGCTTAATAATTGTTTTGAGATATGGAGGTAATAATATCAAAGTCGTGCTAGTTGAGTAGTTGTGAATTTGAGAAATACTTGTGTTAAAGTTTGCAAGTCCCGTAGCATGCACGTATGGGTAAAGTTGTGTAACAAATTTGAAGCATGAAGTGTACCTGGCTTGTGCATCCTTATGAGTGTCGGTCGGGGACGAGCGATGGTATTTTCCTACCAATCTATCCCCCTAGGGGCATGCGTAGTAGTACTTTGCTTCGAGGGCTAATAACTTTTGCAATAAGTATATGAGTTCTTTATGACTAATGTGAGTCCATGGATTATACACACTTTTACCTTTCCGCATTTGCTAGCCTCTTCGGTACCGTGCATTGCCCTTTCTCACATTGAGAGTTGGTGCAAACTTCGCCGATACATCCAAACCCCGTGATATGATACGCTCTTTCACACATAAACCTCCTTATATCTTCCTCAAAACAGCCACCATACCTACCTATTATGGCATTTCCATAGCCATTCCAAGATATATTGCCATGCAACTTTCCACCGTTCCGTTCATCATGACATACTTTACTTTTGTCATATTGCCATTGCATGATCATGTAGTTGACATCGTATTTGTGGCAAAGCCACCACACATTATTTTTCATACATGTCACTCTTGATTCATTGCACCATCCCGGTACACCGCCGGAGGCATTCATATAGAGTCATATCTTGTTCTAGTTTCGAGTTGTAATATCAAGTTGTTGTAATGAAAGTGTGATGATCATCATTATTAGAGCATTGCCCCAGTGAGGAAAAGGATGATGGAGACTATGATTCCCCCACAAGTCGGGATGAGACTCCGGACGAAAAAAAAGAGAAAAGAAAAAAAGAGGCCATAAAAAAAGGAGAAAAGGCCCAAATAAAAAAATGAGAGAAAAAGAGAGAAGGGGCAATGTTACTATCCTTTTACCACACTTGTGCTTAAAAGTAGCACCTTGTTCTTCATGTAGTGAGTCTCATATATTTGTGCTTCAAAATAGCACCATGTTTTTCATATAGTGAGTGTCGGTGTCAAAACCGACGGATCTCGGGTAGGGGGTCCCGAACTGTGCGTCTAGGCGGATGGCAACAGGAGACAAGGGACACAATGTTTTTACCCAGGTTCGGGCCCTCTCGATGGAGGTAAAACCCTACTCCTGCTTGATTGATATTGATGATATGGGTAGTACAAGAGTGGATCTACCACGAGATCAAGGAGGCTAAACCCTAGAAGCTAGCCTATGGTATGATTGTTGTTCTGTCCTACGGACTAAAACCCTCCGGTTTATATAAACACCGGACGGGCCTAGGGTTACACAGAGTCGGTTACAATGGTAGGAAATCTACATATCCGTATTGCCAAGCTTGCCTCCCATGCCAAGGAAAGTCCCATCCGGACACGGGACGAAGTCTTCAATCTTGTATCTTCATAGTCTTGGAGTCCGGCCGATGATGATAGTTCGGCTATCCAGACACCCCCTAGTCCAGGACTCCCTCAGTAGCCCCTGAACCAGGCTTCAATGACGACGAGTTCGGCATGCATATTGTCTTCGGCATTGCAAGGCGGGTTCTTCCTCCGCATAATTCATAGAAGATTGTGAACACCAGGATAGTGTCTGGCTCTGTAAAATAAATTCCACATACCATCGTAGAGAGAATAATTTTTACACAAGTTCAATCTGCTAACGTATTTTGTGGCGTGACGTCACACCACGACCAAGCCTTTACTCGAATCGTTTTTATTACACCACCTCAGCGCGTTTAGCGAAGCGGTTTCCTTGGCATGTCTTGTCGAAGCAGAGATCGTGTTCCCCTTATTCCGGGATTCCCATCAATACGGACGTGGGTAACCCAACCGCGCCCGTTGCCACGCCCCCTCCATCGAAGGCGAGTTCCAAACGGTCACGGGGACGGCTCTTGGTATTCTCCCTCTTTATAATGAGACCAAGGCCCGTTCCTTTTCTTCAATCCTCAATCAAATCCGCCCCTCGCCCCGAGTTCCAACACCCAGGGCTCCAGATTCGGGCACTTCGGACCTTCGACAATGTCCGGCCCCGACCTACAGGGCCGGTGAATGCCCTCCTCCGTCACGGAAGAGGACGTGTTAAAGCTGAGAGACGCCAGGTACTTAACCTATGAGATTTCACATAGGTTGCCTGCCCAAGGGCAAGTCATTCCTACTCCTGAGCCTGGCGAGAGTGTCGTGTTCGTGTCTCACCTCTGTCGGGGTTTAGGCTTCCCGATGGATCCCTTCGTGAGGGGACTCATGTTTTACTATGGACTGGAATTCCACGACTTGGCTCCGGAGTCCATCCTCCACATCTCATCATTTATTGTCGTCTGCGAAGCCGTTCTCCGCACTACCCCTCACTTCGGTTTGTGGCTCAAAACCTTCAACGTGGAGCTGAAGATGATTGAGGGGCGTCAGGCAGAGTGCGGCGGGGCGGTTATAAGGAAGAGGGCCGATGCTCCATGGCCCGAGGGATCTTTTCAGGAGGAGCTCGGCTTGTGGCAACAGGAGTGGTTCTACATCACCGCTCCCAGGGGCAGCAGGCAGAGGCCGCCGCCCGCCTTTTACTCGGGCCCTCCACAACGGCTGACGTCATGGGTCAACAAAGGGCTTGACTGGGGGCCGTCCAAGGATGTACCCCTATTGCAGGGCCGGATTCGAGACCTCCAAGAGAGGGAGATCAACCTGGTTGTAGTGACGCAGGTTATGCTGATTCGGCGTCTTCTGCCCTGCAAACGTCGCCCCCTCCGCCTGTGGGAATTCAATCCGGAGGGACCACGAGCTCTCCAACACTTCATGGGTATGACACCCATGGAGATGTACAAACTGTTCTCCGGATCACAAGAGATGTGTCCGGAATTGACCAAGGACGCTGGCTTAAGCTGCAATCACCCAGATACTCAAGTAAGTAGCCCTGTGTCTGGACATGTCGTCCATTTATTTATCATGGATTTGCCTCTTAACCAGCTATCCCTTGGACATGAGTGGATAGCGCAAGCAAAACTGATACGGTGTCCGGCCCCCCCCCTGAGACCACGCCGAATCCCGTGTTAATCAAAATGTTGGAGGTAGCGTCTTCGGAGGAGGGCGAAGGGGGGAACACAGAAACTACCACCTCTGCTAAGTAGGCTCTCAACAAGGGGGGAATCAAGAATCCCTCCCTCCAGGGGGAGAAGAGGACCTCTTCCGAAGACCCAGAGGCCAAGGCCTCAAAGCGGGGAAAGAAATCTGCACCGGAAGGTCCTGTGCCGGGAGGAGTCCCGGCCGCACAGTCTCCCCAAAGGAATCAGCCCTCCAACGAGCCGTAAGTAGAAAAAGGGGAGTTTTGTAATAAGGGACATCCCTATTTTATTTCTAAGGATAACCGAAGTTTTTACCTTGTAGTTCGGATCTCAGCCCTTCTCAGCAGAGCTCATCCTTGGGGGACCTTCGTCTGGAGATGATGGAGAGCGAAACGCCTCCATCTGCCGCCCCGTCGGCGGGGTGGATGACCCTGAGGTGTCGTCACGGAGGGTCTCCCTGAGTCCGGCGGGGCCGGGGAGTTCGGTACCCACTGGAGTACGGCCGATGGAGCTGCAGGATCTGCTCGAGAGGGCGTCTATCTCAGAAGATCACCGCACATTAATGAGTACGGTGATTGAAAGGATCTCATCCGCCGAGAGCGGGTTGCATGAGGCCATCGGAAGTTTACTGACGGGGTTTGAGGTACGCAAAAAATGACATACCTTTTGACAGTTTTGCACATAGAGTGCGCCCTGTATAGATAGTAGCCCCTGAGACTCAGTATGTTGTCGAAACCGACAGCGTGCCGAGGATCATAATCTCAATTATAAAATGACGCCTTTCCTATGCAGGTGGCGGAACGTTCGGTGGCTAGCCGGACTGATAGAGTTGCCGAGCTGAAGCGGCAACTCGACGTTGCGGATGCGGACATCGCGCTGGTCAATAAACGACTTGACGAGTCCCAAGGTAGGTGGTTTCTCCGCGGTCACCTGGTAAGGGAGCTGATGCCCACTCCTTACAACATGTATGCTTGATGCAGATGGTGTCGCTGCTGTGGAAGACCTTCGGGCAGAGCTTGCTCGAGCCAAGGAGCAAGCTAGAAAAAGTGATGCGGCTGCCTCGAAGGCAGCGGAGGAGCTAAAAGCCGAAAAGGCTGCTCACTGCCGAAGCAGGGAGGAGATGGCCGGAATGGCTGTGAAACTAAAAGATGCTACCGGCCGCTATGAGGTTCTTGAAAGAGAAAGCTAGGTGGAGCAAGAGGGCCTGAAGAAGGCCACCGCCGAAGCCAAGGATGCCCGTTCTGCAATGCAGGCTATAAAGGAGGAACTGCGTCAGGCCGGAGACATTGCGGCTGGAAAGCCCTTTCTGCTGCGTAGGAAGTTCACGGATCCGAAGTATGCTCAGTTGGGCCAGTTGTGGGGTGCGGAGGATCCTTATCTGAATTTGGCGGCGAGTGCGGCGGACGCAGTCGTGCACTTCCGAAGCCAAAAGGATCACGAAATGGAAGAGCTTTTTTGGTCTCAATTCCATAGTCCGGAGCGTCCACTTCCGTTGACCGATCGGTTGGCTGAGTGGGTTGAGCTGAATAGATTGTCCGGATTAGCCATGATGGATGTAGTGGCTCATCTGTGGCCGCAAAGGCCCAAGCCGAAGAGTTATTTTGGCTTATTACATCAATTCCTTGGGGCGGTGCCACATATCAAGGCGATGAAGCGGTCAGCATGCATAGAGGGTGCACGGATGGCTCTCGCCCGTGTTAAGACATACTGGGCAGAGATGGATGCCACCGATGTTGCATCCCGGGGTTCGGACAAAAGCCGATTACCCGCCGAGCACTATTTTGAGGAAGTCCTGCAGGGCACTCGTTTAATAGAGTCACAGTGCTCGAAAAATGTTATGTTCAAATGACAAGTATGATTCGTGAAACCATATTTATAATGTAACGGCTTTTTATACTTGTGCTTTCAAGTATTGAAATATCTCCTGTGCGGCCGTTAATGTATATGTATGTATAACCTGAAAGATGGCAGTCTTTGGCTTCAGCCCCCACGCACATGGTGCGGGGGTGTTTGCAAAAAAAGCGCATTTTCACACTTAATCCAACCACTTGGTCCTTTGAAGGAGGTGATAGCATAGCAAACTAGGCAACCGGACTATAATGCTTTATCACTTTCACTTAGCCATAGGAGCTCGATGATGGGGCTACTATATAGCCCCTAGAGGCACCACGCTCTCCGAACTCGGGGTGCGTGTGTGCCTGACCGGGAAGCAGTCCTTCGTCAAAGCGGAGGAATTCTAAACATTCGAGTAGTCGATCGAGTGGTTGACCAGTCTCTCGCTATATCATGACAGTCAGTTTTCGGCTTTCTCTACTGAGGTGCTCGCCCGGCCGAACTGGGGCACAATTGCAGTAGTTCTCCTGGTGCTACGTTAGCCGATGGAGCCGAACATAAGGCAACAAAACACAGGAGCCGGGAAAACCCAACATTTGACCAAAGACATGATTCAGAGCTGATGCATATAAGGCCTAACTTGAGACGCCGAACACTCCCTGAGGTATTCGGTCTTTATGATAATGGGCAGAACAATGCCCTAAGCCCCTAGTGTCCAGGTACGGGCGAGAACTCCTGACGCGGCCGATGCCAAAACACCAGCCTCCTCCTCGGTTATGGTAGAAAACCGGGGGATGTGTATCAACAAGAGACAATAAAAAAGGTTTACGCAGGGTCTAAATCTAAAAAGAATCCTTGCAACGGGTCCCTGCTGCACGTCTACGCCTGTGTCTCCGTTGTGCTGTGTCCTAGACGGGTGTAGCACGTGGTTCATCTGTAAAAGATAAGAACTTAGTTTGGAAAAAATATCGTGCAAAAAATGTATTTAAAACAGAGTATGATTTGGAAGATGAATAAAGTTGAGCTTTATTGGCTCTCATTGTTCATGCGTGTAGCCCCTTGTAAAGAGGTATGCGGCTAGGAAGCCCCTTGTTTATTTATACCGGACTCGCTTAACCGTGTCCAAGGTCTGAATGACCTGTTTTTAGGGGCTTTGATCACCATATAAAGTAGTAGTAGCCTTAGCCTCCACAGGTGGAGGGAAGGCGCCATGTAAAAACACCATGTACACTGTACCCTGCTTTTGAGTAATACAAACACAGTGGGAGCCTCTCTCACTGTCCAATTCCTCAAAAAAAAAGGCTGGATTAGTGTGTGGCTGTCAAAGCAGTCTCACGTTTTCCGTGGTCGAGGAACACTCGAAGTTACCCTTTAATGAGATTATGCCGCGTGGACCGGGCATTTTGAGTGTAAGAGACGCGTAATGCGGTATTGCGTTAAAGCGGACGAAAGCTTCGCGTCCCAGTAGTGCTTGATGGCTACTTTTGAATGGGGCGATATGGAAGATTAGCTTTTCGCGACGGAAGTTGTCGGATGAACCGAACACAACCTCTAGTAGTACAGAGCCTGTACAATTGGCATAAAGGCCTGGCGTCACTCCTTTGAAGGAAGTGCTGCTATGGCGAATTTTGGTAGGGTCTATCCCCATTCTGCGGATGGTGTCCTGGTATAGCAGGTTTATATCACTGCCGCCATCCAGTAGGACTTGTGTGAATTGTAGTCCGTCGATTATGGGATCCAATATCAAAGCAGTCCCTCCTGCGTTTCGAATACTTCTGGAGTAATCCTCATGGTCGAAAGTAATTGGTTTTGACATCCAATTTCGGGACTCCGCTGGGGTGGACCGTGCGGCACGTGCTTTAGTAGGTGCCGCACTATTTTTCCTTCTTATCGCATGAAGTGAGTTCACTGTTTTGACTTCTAGTGGGAAAGTCTTCTGTTTTCCGGCGCGCTGCTTGTGGGGTTCGTCATCGTCTTCGCTTGGTGTGTCGAGCCCCTTGTGTTCGGCGTTAAGTCGGCCGAACTGCTTGAAGACCCAACAATCTCTGTGGGTATGGTTTGCAGGCTTCCCGGGGGTACTGTGGATTTGACATATCCTATCCAAGATTTTGTTTAGGTTGGATAGCTCGTCACTGTTGTCCTTAAGGGGCAGTGTTTTGTTATTCGGCCGAGAGCTTTTGAACCCGGCGTTGACCGCCGTGCTATTTGGGCCATTTTCCTTTTTCCGGCGCTGATCTTTTCTGCGTTGTGATTTCCCATTTCCATCCCTGACCTCGGATGTACTCGGGTCGCTGGTGCTGCATCTTGCCAGCCAGCTATCTTCCCCCGCGCAAAAGCGGGTCATGAGGCTTGTTAGCGCGGCCATTGTTCTTGGTTTTTCCTGGCCGAGGTGTCTGGCGAGCCATTCGTCTCGGACATTATGTTTAAAGGCTGCTAAGGCTTCGACGTCTGGACAGTCGACTATTTGGTTCTTTTTGGTGAGGAACCTGTTCCAGAATTTGCGTGCTGACTCTCCGGGTTGTTGAGTTATGTGACTTAAATCGTCTGCATCCGGAGGGCGGACATAAGTCCCCTGAAAATTTGCTCGAAACGCATCCTCGAGCTCTTCCCAACTTCCAATGGTATTTTCTAGGAGGCTTTTGAGCCAATGCCGAGCTGTCCCTTTGAGCTTGAGGGGTAGGTATTTTATGGCATGGAGATCGTCTCCTCTAGCCATATGTATGTGTAGGATGTAATCCTCAATCCAGACTCCGGGGTCTGTTGTTCCGTCGTATGCCTCTATGTTTACGGGCTTGAATCCCGCTGGAAATTCATGATCCAGTACCTCATCGGTGAAACATAGTGGGTGCGCGGCGCCCTTGTATTTAGGTGAGCCATTATCTTCGAACACTCGGCATGTTATGTTGCTTCCTGGAGCCTTATTTTTTGGCCCATAGATGAACCTGACCGGGCCATCCTTTTTACGAGGATCCTTATGTGGATCGTGTGCCGGCTTGTGTGTGGCGCCGCTTGCCGCTCTTAGCCTATCATATGGTCGTCTATCCGGCCAAGTGGCCTCTTTGTTTTCTGACTGTGGGGGCTCTACGGCCTCCTCGTAAAATTCGGGCAACAACTTGCGCTTCGGGTAGCTCTTTGCTTGGTGACTATCGCCGTATTTATCTGCGGTCTTGAGTACTTTGCTCCATCTCATTCTGAGTACGTCTTCCGCTGTTTTGAGCTTCCGCTTCTGCTTCTTCAAACTCCTTGCAGTGGCGACGAGCCTTTTGTGAAGGTTCTTATGCTCCGGTGATGTGTCCGGTGTGAGATCATCTGGACTGTTGTTTTCGCCGGGGATGGGTTGCTCGTCCAATTCATCCTGTTCGGATGGTTGCTTGGTGGCATGTTCGTCGTCCACTGGTTCGCCCTGCTCTATGGCTGGGTCAGTATGGGTGTTGTTGTTATCGAGGCGGGACTTCGGGCGGCGCTTGCATCACCGTTTTGGTTGTTTTTCGGGGGAATTATCCTTTGCCGCGTCCTGTTGTTCCTCGTTATCGCTTCCTTTTGGTGTATGCACCATGTATACGTCGTGAGTTGAGGTGGCTTTCCAGTGCCCAGTAGGCGCTGGTTCTTGGTCGTCTCCGGCATTATCGTCCATACCGTCGATGTCTTCGGAGTCGAAGTCTAGCACGTCGGTTAGGTCGTCGACAGTGGCTACGAAGTGTGTGGTGGGTGGGCTTTGAATTTCTTCGTCGTCCGCATCCCAACCGTGCTGACCGTGATCCGGCCAGGACTCTCCTGATAACGAGAGATACTTTAGCGAATTAGGATGTTGCCAAAAGGTGAGTGCTAAAAGATGTCCGCAGCGGTGAACTCCATGATCGGCGTCCAACCGGATTCGATTGATAGGGGCGCGAGGGGTTCGGAGTCCGGCGAGGAGTCCGACACCTTGGAGTCACGAGCTTCACAAGGGACAAGGTCGGTATTCGGCTCCATCGCCGTAGAGGTAGCAGCCCCCGAGGCGGTGTCTAGCCACCTGTCCTCGATCTGCGCAGTCGGCTCTGAATTAAGGGTCGGAGCGGACTCATGTGTGGCCTCCAGGGCATTGTCTGGCAGCAGAGCTAAATCATGCCCATCGTGACAGTGCGGCGCGCTTGGCTGTGGCTCGAATCCGTCGAAGATCAAGTCTCCGCGGATGTCAGCCGTGAAGTTCAGACTTCCAAAATCTGACCTGACGGCCAGGGGCGTAGCTTTCGATCTGCTCCAGATGGCCAAGCGAATTGGCCCGCAGTGCAAAGCCGCCGAATACGAAGATCTGTCTGGGGAGAAAAGTCTCACCCTGGACTGCGTCATTGTTGTTGATGATCGAAGGAGCCATCGAGCCTATCGGTGACGACACAGAGGAACTCTCAATGAAAGCACCAATGTCGGTGTCAAAACTGGCGGATCTCGGGTAGGGGGTCCCGAACTGTGCGTCTAGGCGGATGGTAGCAGGAGACAAGGGACATGATGTTTTTACCCAGGTTCGGGCCCTCTCGATGGAGGTAAAACCCTACTCCTGCTTGATTGATATTGATGATATGGGTAGTACAAGAGTGGATCTACCACGAGATCAAGGAGGCTAAACCCTAGAAGCTAGCCTATCGTATGATTGTTGTTCTGTCCTACGAACTAAAACCCTCCGGTTTATATAGACACCGGAGGGGGCTAGGGTTACACAGAGTCGGTTACAACGGTAGGAAATCTACATATCCGTATTGCCAAGCTTGCCTCCCACGCCAAGGAAAGTCCCATCCGGACACGGGACGAAGTCTTCAATCTTGTATCTTCATAGTCTTGGAGTCCGACCGATGATGATAGTTCGGCTATCCGGACACCCCCTAGTCCAGGACTCCCTCAGTGAGTCTCATAAATTATCTTGTTCATACTAGTGGGAATTTTTCATTATAGAACTTGGCTTGTATATTCCAATGATGGGCTTCCTCAAAATGCCCTAGGTCTTCGTGAGCAAGCAAGTTGGATGCACACCCATTAGTTTTCTTTTGTTGAGCATTCATAGCTCTAGTGTATCCGTTGCATGGCAATCCCTACTCCTCATGTTGACATCAATTGATGGGCATCTCCATAGCCCGTTGATTATCCTCATCAATATGAGACTTTCTCCTTTTTTGTCTTCTCCACACAATCCCATCATCATATTCTATTCCACCTATAGTGCTATATCCATGGCTTGCGCTCATATATTGCGTGAGGGTTGAAAAAGCTGAAGCGCGTTAAAAAGTATGAAACAATTGCTTGGCTTGTCATCGGGGGTATAGAAGTTGGGAACATCTTTGTGTGACAAAAATGAAGCATAGCCTAACTATATGATTTTGTAGGGATGAACTTTCTTTGGCCATGTTATTTTGAGATGACATAATTGCTTGATTAGTATGCTTGAAGTATTATTATTTTTATGTCAATATGAACTTTTATCTTGAATCTTTCAGATCTAAATATTCATACCATGATTAAGAAGGTTTACATTGAAATTATGCCAAAGTATCACTCCGCATCAAAAATTCTTTTTTATCATTTACCTACTCGAGGACGAGCAGGAATTAAGCTTGGGGATGCTTGATACGTCTCCAACGTATCTATAATTTTTGATTGCTCCATGCTACTTTATCTACTGTTTTAGGCAATATTGGGCTTTATTATCCACTTTTATATTATTTTTGGGACTAACCTATTAACCGGAGGCCCAACCCAGATTTGCTGTTTTATGCCTATTTTAGTGTTTCGAGGAAAAGGAATATCAGACGGAGTCAAAACGGAATGAAATCAACTAGAGAAGTTAATTTTGGAAGGAAACCAACCAGATGGGCTTGGAGTGCACGTCAGGGGATCCCCGGGCTGCCCATGAGGGTGGGGGCGCGCCTGACGGTGTCCTGGACTAGGGGGTACTCAACACGTCGTCTCCCGATCAATTGGATTGGGCCGAGGACCCCCATGGCCGTATACTCATGGGCCAGTCCGGACAGCTGCCGCATACAAGGAAGAATCAACAAGACTTGGCGATCAAGACAAGGACTCCTCCCCCACCAGCGTGTTCGGCTAGGACTCTTGTTATCCTAGGCCTCTGGTGCATTATATAAACCGTGGCCAGGCTAGTCGATAGACATACACGACAACAATCATACCATAGGCTAGCTTCTAGGGTTTAGCCTCCTTGATCTCGTGGTAGATCTATTATTGTAATACCCACATCATCAATATCAATCAAGCAGGACGTAGGGTTTTACCTCCATCGAGAGGGCCCGAACCTGGGTAAACATTGTGTCCCTTGCCTCATGTTACCATTGATCCTAAGACGCACTGCTTGGGATCCCCTACCCGAGATCCGCCGGTTTTGACACCAACATTGGTGCTTTCATTGAGAGTTCCGTTGTGTGATCGGTGAAAGGATCAATGGCTCGACTACAGGTCAACTGCGACATCGGCTTCTTCGTCGCCAGCTCGACTGGTCACCTTGGCTTGACCAAGGACTATGCCCTACCTCTGATCGTCATGTTCGGATGGAGGCCTTCATCAACACCAACTCCGATCTCTATCAAGATCATGAAGGAGTCATCCATGGAGCTCGGGGGCTCAACATCAACATTGCCCTCAGGCGACCGTGCTGTTTTTCTGGACAGCAAACTTGTATCCGCCGCCACCGCCTCCTCGTGTGTCGCTTAAACGATTCCTTTGGTGGAATTATGCGGAATTAAGTCTACAACAACCATGCAAAAATTTCGTCGAGTTCCGATGGAGGAATCTCCGGCAATCTCTGATATACCGGAGCCCTGTTGAATCTGGACGAGAATCCGGACGAGTTTAGGGCGTGGTATCCAGCATCTAGCTCGGATGTCCTTTGGAGGATCCAACCGTTGATTTGCTGCGGAATTCCCATATGTACCACCTGCCAAAAATTCAGCTCGATTCAACCGTCCAAACTCCGGGAAACTTCCGATTAGTGCATCACTTTTCGGATCTATTTTCTGCGCGAGAACGAATCCAACCCGAATTCATCTTCTTTATGAACGGGATCTCGGACATCCTTTTTGAAGGAAGTTTTCGTATGGGGTGTTGTTTTTTATTCTCAAAGACATCCCAGTAGTACTAAAAGTATGCTTGCAATACGAACTTCACCGTCGCGTCGGTGTCAAACCAGCCCGACAACATCACTCCATGGCGGCCGACCTGCGTTAGACACGTCGTCGCTTTGTTGAGCCGAGCTCAATTTCTTCGGATCATCATCTCGGCCAGCCGAACAATAGTTCAGCATCGCGAAGGATAAATCGTCACCAACATCGCTGCCCCACGGATTACACAGAGCGGGCACACCTGCATCGCCACACGGTCACTTCATCAAGCAGGCATCGACCACGTCAGGACCTGCATCGCTGGACCGGGGGCTTCATCATCTCTTCATCAACCTACTCCGGAGACTTCGGCGTCGCTGGCCGACCAGCTCCATCACGTTAGCTGGACCGAGGGCTTTGCCTCGGCGAGCCAACCTTTGCCAGCATCGCCATGCCGTTGCTTTATCGCCCATCAGGCGATAGGTGTGCGGATCGAGTCCCAATTTTGGGAATCACCTTTCTTCGGATTGCTACAACAAATAAGCCAGGTGCTATTAATCCTAGTATTTTTTGCTTGTTAGGGTTCATTTTTCCCAATGAATTATTACTCTGGTTTGTCCGTCATATGTACGAAGGTCTATCAAATGGTGGCCGCATTAACAACGGTTGCATGGTGGTTCGGTTAGTTTCCGTACATAGTCTGGCGAACGCCGCATCCGGAACTCGAACCGACCTGTGAATTCAGGCCTTGCTATGCCCTTACCGCATCACGCTGCCGCCCTGCACCGACATTGACTTTGGCGCCAGGCCATATTTCTTTTATTACTCACTTTGCATAAATTATTTGTTATGCGGCGATTTTTTTATTATTATTACTATTACCTCCGGTTTGCACTATTTTTTGTGCACAGGAAAATGATCCAGCCGGACTATATCCTTTGGCGTCACCTCGGCTGGATGGGGGGCTTCGTCAACACTTCATTATCCCATGCCGGGGAATTCGGCATCACCCTGCCATCCTGCATTGACCGTGCTATGTCACCACTTCGGAGTGACGAGCTCTTTGCTCCGCCACCTCGGGACCGGCTCGGGGATGGAACCTTGTCCCGCATCAAGCTTAGACCGCGTCATCAATACCGAACACATTAACCAGCTAAGTTGTCTTCATGCTCAAAGTTTTAAATTTTAACTTGTGTTCGGCTCGGCCAAGCATTATACTTTTTTGGAAAAAAGTGGCTTGTAAAAATTTCCTTGTCCAAACTTTGTTTATGACGCGCAAATTCAAATACCCCGTTTACTTGGGGGCTTCCTTCATGAAGCTTTTTCCTCTTGCATATGGTTATACTTGTACGACTTCATTCCTTGTTCGTGTATTACGCCGCAATATGCACCATATTGACTTAAGCGATTTGCAAGCTGGGTTGCCTGGCTCCTGTGCTTACCCCTACGTTCCCGATTGTTCGGCTAGAGAGTAAAGGGAGCACCTCTGCGATTGTCACGATTGGGTCACCCGGGCCGGACCTCAGACTGGGTGAAGCCGAAAGCTAGCGCTCTTATTGTTTTCAATCATGGTCGGCACACAATGGAACTCATGAGTACAAAAAATCTATTGCACAAGTCTCATAATAACAATGAGCACCGAAGAAAGGTATCGGTGGGGGTACTATTTTCTTCGAAGATGCTTCTTACTCTTCGCAGTAATATAGCATAAGTTCCCTGAGCGCGCTTTGTCTGTTACAGCCTTATGGCCTGATTGCCTGGTTATTGGAAACACTGTCGATATTCTCGACAGATGAAGTACATAACACTTTTTGGTCCTTGACCGAAGAGGGAGAAGCCGACGGTCGGTTAAGACGCGTTTAAAGTTTGGTTGAACATAGATATGATACAAGTACTTCAGTACATGCAATCATTCTTTTACCCAAGTCACTTGGGGGCTCTTAAATTTATATGAGTCATTTTATGATAAGTGTTTTTCTTCTTGGTCATTGCAAAGTTTTTATTATTATTTATCACTCCTTTTTTAGACACAAGTGTGCAGTCACTAGCCGGGGAGCCTAATTTCTCTCTCAAAGCCGCTAGAGTTTAGTTTGCTAAACTGGCCTAGTAAAAAGTACTCCACCTTCGGGATAGGAGGTTGAAGCCGTAGGCTGACCCGCTTGAAGTTTTGAGATAGGATGTGTCATGTTAAAGCACGGCAGAAGCACCTTTTTTTCTTCTAAAGTCCAATTTTCGGATTGGCACCGAACACTTGATCTAGTTCGGACATTAACCTTTTGAGTAAGTTTTTTGGCTTTTCGAGCCCATGGCACTTTTAACCTATTTGTCTGTTTTCAGCACAAGTCTCGCAGTGCAATGCCGGACACCTTTAGAGATTCGGCAAAAACATTCTCAGATATTGCTATATATGCACCGGTTTCGAATTGTGTCTTCGGTCAATAGTTGGGTTGCCCGGCTCCTGCGCTTGCCTCCTATGTTCCGCTTTGTTCGGCTAGGTGTACAAAGGGAGAACCACTGCGATTGTGCTTCCAGCTCACATGGTTAAGCACCTCAGTGGAGAAAGCCGAAAACTGACTGTCACAATAAGCATAAACTGGTCGGCGATCCGATGACGGCGTTAAACGACGGGCCATTCATAACAATGGCCGAAGTGTTTACGGCTTGACCTCGACTGTCGCCGAACACTACCGGGGGCTATTAACCGGCCTCCCAAACTAAATCCTCGATATTTTGCTCTTACATTGGAGCTGAGGTTTCATGATCATGCTTAGCATGACAACCCAAAGAAAGGAACCGATAGCGGGACTATTTTCTTTGGAAGACATTTCTTCTATTAAACAGTAATATAACATGTCTCTCCGCGTACCTTTGTTTATAAAACCGTATGGCTAGATTGCCTTGTTTGTTGTAAATCTTTGCCCTCATAAAGGCTTTACAAAGTAGGACAAACACTCCTCGGCTATTGGCCGAGGAGGTGGAAGCCGATGGTCGGTCAACAAAGTTTTGTACAATGCAGATTCGAGCATTAATGATGTAAAGTACTTGGATACATAGAGTCATTACACATAATTTGTGATTTTACTATGGATATCGATCCCTAATTCGGCCTCCCGTGCCCGCATTAAGGCTCGGGGGCTACTGGGCTTCGGGCTTATTATTTACAAATATTAAAGGGGCACATCGATCCCCTGATCTAGTGTTGCCACCCGACCAGTGTCTCGGGGGCTACTGCATTGCCTGTTCTATGTAGAAAATTTTAAGTGCAATACAGTTTTCGAGAAGATTTTGATCCTCAGATTGGTCGGCCGCACCCAACCTGAGTCTCGAGGACTAAGCACGCCGCTTTTTGTGTCCCGAAGTATTCTGCCGAGCTAGGACTTGATCCTCAGACCGATTTTGCAAATCAACCTGAGTCTGAGCGGCTACGGGGATCAGCGGTCTTATGTCATCCTTCATGTGCATCTCGGGTTTTAGACCGATACCCACCTTGAGGGCTACCGGCTATGTATCTCGGCAGAGAATAAATTGCACCAACAAAAAATATTGACAAAAATCGGCCCACATTCGGGGTGGTGAACCACCTCAGAAGCAGTCCGGCGTAAAGCTCGGGCTCTAGTGGCTGGCTCCATAGAGGGCACTTCCGACATTAAGCTCGGCTAAACTCCTTCAAACTTCTTTGAACCAAGGTGATTTACGACACCTCGGAAACAGTCCGGCGTTGGAGCTCGGATACCGTCCGGCGTTGGAGCTCGGATACATAGTCCGGCGTTAGAGCTGGGAAGCAGTCCGGCATTGGTGCTCGGCTGCAAAAGATACCTCGAATGCAGTCCGGCGTTGGAGCTCGGACGCAAGAGGACGTTGCCGCCCGGGAACAACTTCAAACCCGAGGCATGGCGTAAAAATAACAAGGCATTGATAAAGGCCGTAAACTTAAAGGGGCTCCTCGGATACCCAACGTGTAAACTCGTCGAATGCATTTCGGCGATCCTCAAGATAGAAGATGAGAAGATTTGTTGAACCAATTTTCAAGGCCGGCCACCGAAGATGAAGAACAATTCGGAAGAATCGAGGAGCGTCCCTAACTTGAAGACCGGTTCAGGGGGCTACTGACGGTGTCCTGGACTAGGGGGTACTCAACGCGTCGTCTCCCGATCAGTTGGATTGGGCCGAGGACCCCCATGGCCGTATACTCATGGGCCAGTCCGGACAGCTGCCGCATACAAGGAAGAATCAACAAGACTTGGCGATCAAGACAAGGACTCCTCCCCCACCGGCGTGTTCGGCTAGGACTCTTGTTATCCTAGGCCTCTGGTGCATTATATAAACTAGGGCCAGGCTAGTCGATAGACATACACGACAACAATCATACCATAGGCTAGCTTCTAGGGTTTAGCCTCCTTGATCTCGGGTAGATCTACTCTTGTAATACCCACATCATCAATATCAATCAAGCAGGACGTAGGGTTTTACCTCCATCGAGAGGGCCCGAACTTGGGTAAACATTTTGTCCCTTGCCTCCTGTTACCATTGATCCTAAGACGCACTGCTTGGGACCCCCTACCCGAGATCCGCCGGTTTTGACACCGACAACGCCCCTCCCCCCTGGGCGCCCCCCCTACCTCGTGAGCCCCCTGGAGGTCCACCGACGTACCCCTTTCACCCATATATACCTACGTACCCTAAAACTTCCAGAACAGGAAATAGATCGGGAGTTCTGCCACCGCAAGCCTCTGTAGCCACCAAAAACCAATCGGGACCCCGTTCCGGCACCCTGCCGGAGGGGGATCCCATCACCGGAGCCATCTTCATCATCCCGTCGCTATCCATGACGAGGAGGGAGTAGTTCACCCTCGGGGCAGAGGGTATGTACCAGTAGCTATGTGTTTTGATCTCTCTCTCTCTCTCGTGTTCCATCTATGGCACGATCTTGATGTATCCCGAGCTTTGCTATTGTAGTTGGATCTTATGATGTTTCTCCCCCTCTACTCTCTTGTGATGAATTGAGTTTCCCCTTTTGAAGTTATCTTATTGGATTGAGTCTTTTATGAACACTTGATGTATGTCTTGCGTGGGATAACCGTGGTGACAATGGGTTATTCTATTGATCCACTTGATTTATGTTTTGGTGATCAACTTGCGGGTTTCGTGACACTTGGGAACCTATGCATAGGGGTTGGCACACGTTCTCGACTCTCCGATAGAAACTTTGGGGCACTCTTTGAAGTACTTTTATGTTGGTTGGATGAATCTGAGATTGTGTGATGCATATCGTATAATCATGCCCACGGATACTTGAGGTGACAATGGAGTATCTAGGTGACATTAGGGTTTTGGTTGATTTGTATCTTAAGGTGTTATTCTAGTACGAACTCTTTTATAGATCGATCTGAAAGAATAACTTTGTGGTGGTTTCGTACCCGACCATAATCTCTATGTTTGTTCTCCGCTATTAGTGTCTTTGGAGTGACTCTTTTTTGCATGTTGAGGGCTTATCATATGTTCTATCTATGTTATTATTGTTGAGAGAACTTGCACTAGTGAAAGTATGAACCCTAGGCCTTGTTTCCTATCATTGCAATACCGTTTACGCTCATGTTTATCACTTGTTACCTTGCTGTTTTTATTATTTCAGATTACAAAAACCCATATCTACTATCTATTTTGCACTTGTATCACCATCTCTTTGCCGAACTAGTGCACCTATACAATTTACCATTGTATTGGGTGTGTTGGGGACACAAGAGACTTTTTGTTATTTGGTTGCAGGGTTGCTTGAGAGAGACCATCTTCATCCTACGCCTCCTACGGATTGATAAACCTTAGGTCATCCACTTGAGGGAAATTTGCTACTGTCCTACAAACCTGTGCACTTGCAGGCCCAACAACGTCTACAAGAAGAAGGTTGTGTAGTAGACATCAAAGGCGCGTGGGTATTGACCCACACGTGCGTCTTCCCATATTCCACGCGCCTGTCACCCACCCCGCGCCATGCATGTGGCGTACATGGCGTGAGGGGCGGGCGTACTGGGAAATATGGACGGCGGTTCCAAGGTGAGAAAAGTAAATGATCAGCAACTCTGCGGTCTTAAAAGGACACACAAGCTGCCTCTTTACCGCTCATCGCAAGATGGCGCGAGCATGCTTCGGTCACCCCACACATGATCCCCACGTCACACATTAAATGCAAGTCATGGGGAAGCACAGCGGGCGGAAAAACTACCGTGGTAAAAATCGGCCCTGCCTGCCCGCGCACTGTTCTGGGCCTAGCCCAACAACGCATCGCGCTTATGTGTGGCCCAGGCCCGGGGGATCCTGTCGGTGTACAGAAGTAGGGGCTCTAATTTATACCCCTTTACCTCTGCACGTGCAGTCAGAGCCACACGCCCACACTTAGCGGGGCAGGTGAGGGAAGCCAAAGCCACGAGACGATCGTGACAACGTCAAGGCAGAAACACAAAGAGCAAGAGGGCGAGGGGGACTCCCCCGGCAAGACCCTTGCCGGGGCAACTGACCCAACACCAGTAGAGTGTGCCACCCTTGATCCCGAGGTTTCGAACATCATCAACAAACATTGGAACCAAGGCTCGGGAGGCGCCTCCATGGTGGCATGCAAATCTTTGTGAAGATCATTAAACACACAATATCAGATGAGGACCAGAAGACGAGTGCCACGCCCAATATGCGACCCTATCCAAAAGGAACTCGAAGGTCCCACCAAGGATAGACCCGCATATTGAAACGCTTTTGCAAGGTGGATATCATTACATCAACATTACATAATAGGTGTGGATACATACAAGAGGCATACAATGCCACACGAATACAACATCATCTTACATAAGAGCACCATCCGACTACGGATGAAACACAAACAGAAACTCAAACGACATCCACCCTGCTAGCCCAGGCTGCTGACCTGGACCCTATCCCCTGATCGAAGAAGAAGCATAAGAAGATCTCCAAAACAAGCAAACATCGCTCTCGCGTCATGATCATCGCATAACCTGTACCTGCAACTGTTGTTGTAGTAATCTGTGAGCCACGAGGACTCAGCAATCCCATTACCATGGGTATCAAGACTAGCAAAGCTTAATGGGAAAGGAAGGGGTAAAGTGATGAGGTTGCAGCAGCGACTAAGCAATGTATGGTGGCTAACAAACGCAAATAAGAGCGAGAAGAGAAGCAAAGGAACGGTCGTCAACTAGTAATGATCAAGAGGTGATCCTGAACTCCTACTTACGTCAAACATAACTCAGAAACCGTGTTCACTTCTCGGACTCTGCCAAAAAGAGACCATCACGGCTACACACGCGGTTGATGCGTTTTAATTCGGATCTGGTGTCAAGTTATCTACAACCGGACATTACCAAATTCCCATCTGCCACATAACCGCGGGCATGACTTTCGAAAGTTTTAACCCTGCAGGGGTGTCCCAACTTAGCCCATGATAAGCTCTTGCGATCAACGAAGGATATACCTTCTCCCAGGAAGACCCGATCAGTCTCGGAATCCCGGTTTACAAGACATTTCGACAATGGTAAAACAAGACCAGCAAAGCCGCCCGATGCACCGACAATCCCGATAGGAGCTGCACATATCTCATTCTCAGAGCAACACCGGATAAGTCAAGCTACGAGTAAAACCAACCCTCAAGTTGCCCAGAGGTGGCCCCGCAGGCTGCTCGGTTTGGACCAACACTTAGACAAGCACTGGCCCGGGGGGGCTAAAATAAAGATGACCCTCGAGTTAATTACTCCTAAGGGAAATGTAGGTGGTGGTGAGGCAAATGGTAAATCCAATGTTGGGCCTTGCTGGAGGAGTTTTATTCAAAGCGAACTGTCAAGGGGGTCCCATAAATCACCCAACCGCGTAAGGAACGCAAAATCCGGGAACATAACACCGGTATGACGGAAACTAGGGCGGCAAGAGTGGAACGAAACACTAGGCATAAGGCCGAGTCTTCCACCCTTTACCAAGTATATAGATGCATTAATTAAATAAGAGATATTGTGATATCCCAACCAAAATCCTGTTCGCCATGGAGCAATCTTCAAACTTCACCTGCAACTAGCAACGCTATAAGAGGGCTGAGCAAAGAGGTAACATAGCCAAGCAACGGTTTGCTAGGAAGGGTGTCAAAGGTTAGAGGTTCATGGCAACTTGGGAGGCTTGATCAAAAAGAGATAGGTAGCGCAGCGTAGCGATAGAACGAAGCAACTAGCATAGCAATGATAGTAGTGAGATCCAGGGTAGCGGTCATCTTGCCTGAAATCCCGCTAGGAAGAAGAACAAGTCCATGAAGAAGACGAACGGATGAAGCCGAACCAAGCGTAGACGAACGAATCCTCACGATCACAACGAAAACGGGAACTATCGAGAAGAAGCACACATCATGGTAAACACACCACACATGAACAAGGCATGATGCACAACAAGCATGATGCATGATAAAGGCTACATGAAGCTACTCATGGCAAGAGATGATGCATACAAGAGCAACACATCAAAGCAAGTTTAAATGAGGCCGGAAACAACATATACCAATTCCGGTAAGTCCTCATATGCATATTTCGAAGTTGGTCCAGAACTGAATAAACCTTATGTTCAAGTTGTTAAACAACAAGTTAAAGAGCACCAAGAGGATCTACACGAAATTCTAGTCAAGTTACATATAAAGTTCATTTAATTCGGAGCTACGGCCTAGAAGATATGAGCAAAACAAGATAAACATGGCATTGATGCAAAATGCATACAAACATCAAGCAAACACCTCAAAACAAGGATGCAACATGATAATATGAAACTACATGCAAAATAAAGCAAGTTTCGTATAGAGCACACTCAAAACGGAGCAACGTTGCAACACATACGCACTATACAAGTTATAGCAACAATCTGTCCAAAACAGCAACTAGGCATATTTTGAGCACCAAAACAACAAGCTACAACATCTCATCGTAATCACAAAAGGCATGGGCATGAAGTACAGGTAAAGCATGACAAAACATGAACACTGAGCTATCTCCAGAAATCACTAGAACATGCTCAAACACACATGGCAAGATTGCAAATAATAACAGTTTCAGACTTTAGGAGAAATACCATCAGGTTGCAATGTTTAGAGCTATCAAACAACATGTTACAGGAACTTGTCATGGCAAACAAAGGCATGGCATGAACCTACTAATTTCATAGAACAAAAGTCCCTTACTGGCCATGAGCCAAAAAGGATCAGAAGAAAAGATGGCATCCATGTAAACATGGCAAGTTATATGACAGATTCATACATGGTAGGAACAACAATAAGTAGGCATGTTTATGAGCTTGAACCACTCACCACAGATCAATACATGGCATGGCAAGGCAACCAACAGTAAGAAGACATGTTTATGAAGCAAAGCATGGCAAGATCAAGTTCATATGGTGCATGGATCACTAGGAAATCACATGGCAAAACTGAACTTCATGTTAACAGGCTGACAACAACATCATTTAGCAAGTTTGGAGCAAGATATGAACAATCTACAGCAAGCTATAAATGCAACCAGGGGCATGGATGGATAGCTCATAACCATATATATAAAACATCCTTACTGAAGTATCTCAAAATAAGCATGGATCTCTTTGTAGCATCATGTTTACATGGCATAAAAATAACAACAGAACAGGGACTGAAATCAGCAACATCACGAGGCCTACTTTACATGCTCGTGCTAGTCACCACATTGATCACAAAAATACATGGCATATACCCTGTAAAGATGGCAAGGCATAGTTCAAAACATATGTAGACATCAACCTCATAGGATGCACACATCAAACATGGCAAAAATGACAAATGAGCATGTTATAACAGTTTCAGCAGATTAACAGCAACATACACTCTTGCAACAATGATTCGGGCATCCAGATGAACTCAAATGAACATGATGCAATGGAACGAATTGAATTACCCGTTGAGACGAACAATTTGACATATTACATGCACGAAATGGAGCAGTATGCGCAGAGTTATGATGCGATGAAAATGGCATGATAATGCTGAAAATCTAGGACTTAGAGGAAATAACGGGGTCAACCTTATCTCCCAGATCCAGATCGGGGCGCGGAGCTCGAGGCTCGCCAGAGAACTCGCCGGAGTCGGGGAGGAGATGGCCGGAGAGGCTCGGGGAGGAGCGGAGGAGGCCGGGGGCGGCGGCGGGAGTCGCCGGCGAGGCGAGGGGCGGCCGGCCTCGGGGCGCCGAAGGACGGCGAGGCGGGGGCCCCGGCGAGGCGGCAAATGGTGGAGGCGGCCATGGCGGGGAGGCGGCGCTGGAGGCGCTGGCCGGCGCGCCGAGGCGGCGGCAGGCGCGCGACGGCGGCGTGGAGGCCGGGTGGCGCGAACGGGAGGCGCAGCCGGGCGGCGGTGGATGTCGCCGGCGGGGAGCGACGGGGCGGCGGCGAGGTGACGTGGCGGCCGGTGATTGGCTGGAGCGACGTGGCCGGTGGACACGTCCGGCGAAGTTGGACGTGTCCGGCGGCGCGGGGTTGAAGGAGGCTAGGGTTAGACCGGGATTTCGGGGGAGATGCACATATTTATAGGTAGAGGAAGCTAGGAGATTCCAAAAGAGGTGCGGTTTTCGCCCACACGATCCTGATCGAATGACCGAGAGCATGGAGGGGACTTTGCTGGGTCTTGGGCCACTTTGGAGGGGTGTTGGGCTGCAAACAAAAGAGGCTTTTACGGTTACCCGGTTAACCGTTGGAGTATCAAACGGACTCCAAATGGGACGAAACTTGACAGGCGGTCTACCGGTGCTATACCAAGGCCGCTTGGCAAACATCGGTCCATTCCGAGAAAGTTTAACACCCGCACATAAAAGAGAGGCAAAAGGGGGGACGCCGGAGGACATAAGAGTGCCGGATCGCAAAACGGACAACGGGGAAAATGCTCGGATGCATGAGACGAACACGTATGCAAAATGAAATGCACAGGATGACATGATAAAATGCAACATGCAAGCAAATGACATGGCAATGACGACGAATAACTGGAAGACACCTGGCGCATCGAATCCGGGGCGTTACAACACTCCTCCACTAACAAGAGATCTCATCCCAAGATCTTAGGACTGAGACGGAAGGGAAAAAGGATGAGGTGAAGCAAGAGCTCAAGAGAAGAAGCAAAGAATCGAGAGCACTCGAGAAGAAGAGAGGAACGACGAGAATGACGAGAATCGAACATTCACGGAATCATATAGACTATGAAACCACTCCGGTTAGAACGAGATAAGAAACGAATATGATTGAAAGGATTTAGACAGTGCTCCAGCTGAAACATGGAGGGATAGAACACGAGCTTGAGAGGATGGAACGATACTTAATGAACTCTTGAAGAATGAATTAAATCATGAAGAACCACCATGAAGAACTCCGATGACAAAAAGATGATGAGATAGAATGAAGGATATAAGAATAAGATGAGCCTTGCGATGATTCCGATGGGGGTTCCGATGAGATGGCCAAGGAAACTTTGAACTCCGGGAAAGAAAGATGAATCACTTGGAATCAAGAATTTATTCATCAAGAACAAACTCCGTAGAAAAGGGATTACTAGACGATGATGAAATAAGAATAAGAATTACGTTATGCTTATCCTCATCCAATTTAATGGGTGACGAGCGGATTTGGCATGCAACTTATTCTTGTTGAAAAAGGATTAAGGGGGAACATAGCACAAAACTTGAGAAAATCTTCATGAACCACCGGTAGGATTCGAAAGAATGAATGGATTAAAATGATAATCAAGGAAAATGGATCTTGAACGAACTACCGTAAGAAATGAAAATGAATGAAGGAAAGAGAAGGAATCGTCGGGAAGAATTAGAAGAACCAATATGCTCGAGGGGATTTAGATGCAAAAGAATAAAGAGATCATGAGCTGATTAAAGAACACTTGAATGAAGCACTGGGATAAATATAGAACGATAACTGGAATGATGGCCTCCGGTGAAAAGAAATGGAAAAACAACTCCTGACATACTCCGGATGGGTAAGAAAAGAATATCTGACGAATGGAATAACTCGCAAGGATAACATGAAGCTAGAACCACGAAACTTCAAGAGAACTGGCAAGATTTAGAGGAAAAACTCTTCTTCGATCTTCAACTGACGACGAGAAAAACCACCAAAATTACTAGGATACCCCGGGAGGATGAAAAACAAAGAGGAAGGGTTGAACCAAAGATGAAAATAATTGAAATCGATCTTGGAAAAACATCTGACTGATGGAATCATACTTACGTCAGACTTGAAAAGAATTGAGAATAACTCCGGGAGAATTAGAAGAGTCAGGTAAGATCCTGGAAAAAGACCTGTGGGTTAGGGCCCACTGAAGAGATAACACCGTTGGAAAGGATTGTTGAAAAGATAAATGATGCACCGGAACAATTGAAATATTTGAATGAGGTGAAAACCTCGAATTAATGCGAACACAGACGAATCTGCTGGGATGTCTTGAACACTACGGAAGGATAAACTGGCGAGAAGCAAACGAGCAGGAAAAACACTTGATCCGAGGAAAATAATATAATCACTACCGAAAAAAACTTGAATTGAATCCACCGGAAAAGAAAAAGAGATGAAGAATGACGAATGAGACGAGAATCCACCGGTTGAAATGATTGAGGGAAGACTGAAGAGCCTC
>NC_041383.1:421179218-421183350 GCF_002162155.2 Triticum dicoccoides | reverse complement strand
CGAAACAGACTCAAGCTCCGGGAAGAAAAGGGTGGGAGGGCGGGAAAACAGAGGCAACTTTTGAAGGGGGGAACCGACGAATATCTTGAAGAGAAAACACCGGTTGAAATAATTGAGGAAAGAAAGCAAAGACTTCGCATGAGTAGGATGGATACTCAATTACGGACTCCGGTTCCGAGAGGAAGAAGGGTGGGCGGGTGGGAAAAGAAAACAACTGAGGATTGAACTTGGCGAAGAAGAAGAGACTCGAGTCAACTTGATGAGAGATGCACCGGACAAAGGAGGATGGACAACTCACGAACCTAACCATGTGATCCTAAAGAAAAATTTGAACAGGAAGAGGAGTAGTTCAAAACACCTACGTCAAGATTCCTTACCAGAGCGACGAAGGGCAGAGGAGTAAAAAGAATTCCTACTCTCCGATATAACTAGACTCCGAAAACAGTTTTCTTCTAGACTCAACAATGGCCAAACTACACGATCAATCAAGGGGGCTCCTAAGGTCGGTCAAGGCTCTGATACCAACTTGTCACGCCCAATATGCGACCCTATCCAAAAGGAACTCGAAGGTCCCACCAAGGATAGACCCGCATATTGAAACGCTTTTGCAAGGTGGATATCATTACATCAACATTACATAATAGACGGGGATACATACAAGAGGCATACAATGCCACACGAATACAACATCATCTTACATAAGAGCACCATCCGACTACGGATGAAACACAAACAAAAACTCAAACGACATCCACCCTGCTAGCCCAGGCTGCCGACCTGGAACCTATCCCCTGATCGAAGAAGAAGCAGAAGAAGAGCTCCAAAACAAGCAAACATCGCTCTCGCGTCATGATCATCGCATAACCTGTACCTGCAACTGTTGTTGTAGTAATCTGTGAGCCACGAGGACTCAGCAATCCCATTACCATGGGTATCAAGACTAGCAAAGCTTAATGGGAAAGGAAGGGGTAAAGTGGTGAGGTTGCAGCAGCGACTAAGCAATGTATGGTGGCTAACAAACGCAAATAAGAGCGAGAAGAGAAGCAAAGGAACGGTCGTCAACTAGTAATGATCAAGAGGTGATCCTGAACTCCTACTTACGTCAAACATAACTCAGAAACCGTGTTCACTTCCCGGACTCTGCCAAAAAGAGACCATCACGGCTACACACGCGGTTGATGCGTTTTAATTCGGATCTGGTGTCAAGTTATCTACAACCGGACATTACCAAATTCCCATCTGCCACATAACCGCGGGCATGACTTTCGAAAGTTTTAACCCTGCAGGGGTGTCCCAACTTAGCCCATGATAAGCTCTTGCGATCAACGAAGGATATGCCTTCTCCCAGGAAGGCCCGATCAGTCTCGGAATCCCAGTTTACAAGACATTTCGACAATGGTAAAACAAGACCAGCAAAGCCGCCCGATGCGCCGACAATCCCGATAGGAGCTGCACATATCTCGTTCTCCGGGCAATACCGGATAAGTCAAGCTACGAGTAAAACCAACCCTCAAGTTGCCCAGAGGTGGCCCCGCAGGCTGCTCGGTTCAGACCAACACTTAGACAAGCACTGGCCCGGGGGGCTAAAATAAAGATGACCCTCGGGTTAATTACTCCCAAGGGAAATGTAGGTGGTGGTGAGCCAAATGGTAAAACCAATGTTGGGCCTTGCTGGAGGAGTTTTATTCAAAGCGAACTGTCAAGGGGGTCCCATAAATCACCCAACCGCGTAAGGAACGCAAAATCCGGGAACATAACATCGGTATGACGGAAACTAGGGCGGCAAGAGTGGAACAAAACACCAGGCATAAGGCCGAGTCTTCCACCCTTTACCAAGTATATAGATGCATTAATTAAATAAGAGATATTGTGATATCCCAACCAAAATCCTGTTCGCCATGGAGCAATCTTCAAACTTCACCTGCAACTAGCAACGGTATAAGAGGGCTGAGCAAAGCGGTAACATAGCCAAGCAACGGTTTGCTAGGAAGGATGTCGAAGGTTAGAGGTTCATGGCAACTTGGGAGGCTTGATCAAAAAGAGATAGGTAGCGCAGCATAGCAATAGAACAAAGCAACTAGCATAGCAATGATAGTAGTGAGATCCAGGGTAGCGGTCATCTTGCCTGAAATACCGCTAGGAAGAAGAACAAGTCCATGAAGAAGATGAACGGATGAAGCCGAACCAAGCGTAGACGAACGAATCCTCACGATCACAACGAAAACGGGAACTATCGAGAAGAAGCACACAACATGGTAAACACACCACACATGAACAAGGCATGATGCACAACAAGCATGATGCATGACAAAGGCTACATGAAGCTACTCATGGCAAGAGATGATGCATACAAGAGCAACACATCAAAGCAAATTTAAATGAGGCCGGAAACAACATATATCAATTCCGGTAAGTCCTCATATGCATATTTCAAAGTTGGTCCAGAACTGAATAAACCTTATATTCAAGTTGTTAAACAACAAGTTAAAGAGCACCAAGAGGATCTACATGAAATTCTAGTCAAGTTACATATAAAGTTCATTTAATTTGGAGCTACGGCCTAGAAGATATGAGCAAAACAAGATAAACATGGCATTGATGCAAAATGCATACAAACAACAAGCAAACACCTCAAAACAAGGATGCAACATGATAATATGAAACTACATGCAAAATCAAGCAAGTTTCGTATAGAGCACACTCAAAACGGAGCAACGGTGCAACACATACGCACTATACAAGTTATAGCAACAATCTGTCCAAAACAGCAACTAGGCATATTTCGAGCACCAAAACAACAAGCTACAACATCTCATCATAATCACAAAAGGCATGGGCATGATGTACATGTAAAGCATGACAAAACATGAACACTGAGCTATCTCCAGAAATCACTAGAACATGCTCAAACACACATGACAAGATTGCAAATAATAACAGTTTCAGACTTTAGCAGAAATAACATCAGGTTGCAATGTTTAGAGCTATCAAACAACATGTTATAGGAACTTGTCATGGCAAACAAAGGCATGGCATGAATCTACTAATTGCATAGAACAAAAGTACCTTACTGGCCATGAGCCAAAAAAGATCAGAAAAAAAGATGGCATCCATGTAAACATGGCAAGTTATATGACAGATTCATACATGGTAGGAACAACAATAAGTAGGCATGTTTATGAGCTTGAACCACTCACCACAGAGCAATACATGGCATGGCAAGGCAACCAACAGTAAGAAGACATGTTTATGAAGCAAAGCATGGCAAGATCAAGTTCATAGGGTGCATGGATCACTAGGAAATCACATGGAAAAACTGAACTTCATGTTAACAGGCTGACAGCAACATCATTTAGCAAGTTTGGAGCAAGATATGAACAATCTATAGCAAGCTATAAATGCAACCAGGGGCATGGATGGATACCTCATAACCATATATACAAAACATCCTTACTGAAGTATCTCAAAATAAGCATGGATCTCTCTGTAGCATCATGTTTACATGGCATAAAAATAACAGCAGAACAGGGACTGAAATCAGCAACATCACGAGGCCTACTTTACAGCTCGTGCTAGTCACCATATTGATCACAAAAATACATGGCATACACCCCTGTAAAGATGGCAAGGCATATTTCAAAACATATGTAGACATCAACCTCATAGGATGCACACATCAAACATGGCAAAAATGACAAATGAGCATGTTATAACAGTTTCAGCAGATTAACAGCAACATACACTCTTGCAACAATGATTCGGGCATCAAAATGAACTCAAATGAACATGATGCAATGGAATGAAATGAAGTACTCGTTGAGACGAACAATTTGACATATTATATGCACGAAACGGAGCAGTATGCACATAGTTATGATGCGATGAAATTGGCATGATAATACTAAAAATCTAGGACTTAAAGGAAATAACGGGGTCAACCTTATCTCCCAGATCCAGATCGGGGCGCGGAGCTCGAGGCTCGCCGGAGAACTCACCGGAGTCGGGGAGGAGATGGCCGGAGAGGCTCGGGAAGGAGTGGAGGAGGCCGGGGGCGGCCCCGGGCGGCGGAGCCGAGGCGGGGCGGCGGCGGGAGTCGCCGGCGAGGCGAGGGGCGGCCAGCCTCTGGGCGCCG
>NC_041383.1:421081602-421178988 GCF_002162155.2 Triticum dicoccoides | reverse complement strand
GCTGGAGGCGCTGGCCGGCGCGCCGAGGTGGCGGCAGGCGCGCGACGGCGGCGTGGAGGCCGGGTGGCGCGGACGGGAGGCGCAGCCGGGCGGCGGATGATGTCGCCGGCGAGGAGCGACGGGGCGGCGGCGAGGTGACGTGGCGGCCGGCGATTGGCTGGAGCGACGTGGCCGGTGGACACGTCCGGCGAAGTTGGACGTGTCCGGCGGCGCGGGGTTGAAGGAGGCTAGGGTTAGACCGGGATTTCGGGGGAGATGCACATATTTATAGGTAGAGGGAGCGAGGAGAGTCCAAAAGAGGTGCGGTTTTCGCCCACACGATCGTGATCGAACGACCGAGAGCATGGAGGGAAGTTTGCTGGGTCTTGGGCCACTTTGGAGGGGTGTTGGGCTGCAAACAAAAGAGGCTTTTACGGTTACCCGGTTAATCGTTGGAGTATCAAACGGACTCCAAATGGCACGAAACTTGACAGGCGGTCTACCGGTGCTATACCAAGGCCACTTGGCTAACATCGGTCCATTCCGAGAAAGTTTAACACCCGCACACAAAAGAGAGGCAAAAGGGGGGACGCCGGAGGATATAGGAGTGCCGGATCGCAAAACGGACAACGGGGAAAATGCTCGGATGCATGAGACGAACACGTATGCAAAGTGAAATGCACATGATGACATGATAAAATGCAACACGCAAGAAAATGACATGGCCATGATGACGAATAACTGGAAGACACCTGGCGCATCGAATCCGGGGTGTTACAATGAGACCTCCGGCAACATCCATGCCGAGGACGACCGCGGTGCCGCGGCAAGACTCTTGCCAAGGACAAGAGCAGGGTCGTGGCCAGGCCCGCACGCATGAAGACCCCACCACCGTTCCCATGCAGCTGCCAGCCCAGCCAGCCAGGCGGACACCTGCGTGGCGACGTGCGGTCCCGAGGCCAACTCAGCAAGCACCTGCGTGGCGGCATGCAGATCTTCGTGAAGACGCCGCCACCGTGCCACCTCAGCAGCCTGCCAGCCTACATGGCGCCGCCCGTCTCGCTGGCCTGGGCGTGCGTCGAAGCAGGGCGAGGCGGCGATAAAGCAGGAGGACACCTCAGAGGTGCATTTAATGCGTCTTGTCCCGTAATGACAAGATGTAAACATAGCTATTGTACCCTTTCCACCTCGTGTGTGCCACTGTGGCGCCTCCTTCGACTATAAAAGGAGGCCCCGGGCGTACTGGAGGGGGATTCGGCTTTTTGAGCAAGTCACGCTCGATAGCTAGTTCAAGAACATTGATATACACACCAAAGCAGGACTAGGGTATTACGCGATCGCCGCGGCCCGAACCTTGGTAAACGACCCTTGTGCTGGCTCTTAGACCCGCTCTTCTCACAACCCCGCGCCCGCTGACCATAGTAGGGATCCCGTTGATCCCATAGGTGTCGTTCTCACCGACATGGTGCTAGGTGCTGGATCAAGGATCCACATCACACTTCCAAATTTGCAATGAAAGCACAGGAAGGTTTTATGCTTGGATACGGAAAGGATTTGCACTCTTACAGAGTCTTCGACCTCTTTCACTATAAACTGGTTGAAACTGTGGATGTGCGGTTCGATGAGACTAACGGCTCGCAAAGAGAGCACCTGCCAAATGTGCTAGATGAAGTCCCTCCTAGTGAATCTATCAAGCTCGTGGGTATTGGAGAAATCATACCTTCAGAAGCTCAGGCTGAAGAAGAAATCATCATTGCACCAAATCAACCTGAAGGCAATGCTCAACCTGAAGTCAATGCTGAAGCTGAAGACAATGATCTGCAAGGGCAAAATCTTCATCCACTACATCCCCGTGTTGCAAATGAAGTACAGATTGAGAAGATAATTGATAGCATCAATGCACCTGGTCCACTCACTCGTTCAAGAGCAACTCAGCTAGCAAATTTCAGTGGGCACTTTGCATTTGTCTCTATATCTGAACCCAAGAAAGTTGATGAAGCCTTCATGGAACCTGAATGGATTCAAGCTATGCAAGAAGAGCTTCATTAGTTCGAGCTGAACAATGTATGGGAACTGGTCAAGCATCCTGATCCTCGCAAGCACAATATCATTGGCACCAAATGGATCTATCACAACAAACAAGATGAGCATGGTCAAGTTTTTAGAAACAAGGCTCGTCTAGTTGCCCAAGGTTATACTCAAGTAGAAGGGATTGACTTTGATGAAACATTCGCTCCCGTGGCTAGGCTTGAAGCCATTCGCCAACTGCTAGCCTGTGCTAACCATCACAACATTCTTCTGTACCAAATGGATGTGAAGAGTTGTAACATCCCAAAATTCTAAATTTTGGAATGTTATAGTAAATAGATAGATTTGATTGATTGTTTGATTGATTGACTGAAAGTGAGTGAATTCGAAACTTTTGAAAGTCAAATGAGAGGGAATAAAAGGACTTTCCCAAACTTTCATCTCTGCTTTCTGAACCCCTTGAATTCAAATTCTTTTCAAATACAAAACCCTGGAGAGAAGATGACATGACTTCTTCCATTTAAATAAATGAAAATTGTTTTGGAAAGATTTGAATTCCATTTGGAACTATTTTCAATTTCAGAAACTTCAAGCAACTCAATGATTTTCATGAGAGAAGATAAAATGACTTCTTCAAAACATATGAAATATGAGTTGGGAGTTTAAAAGGATCAATTTAAAGTCCTTTTGGAAATTATTTTCAATTTGGAGTTATTGGGTTTTATTCAAATTATTTTTCTCCAAAACTAAAATATATGGAAACTAGGGTAAAATGATTCCCTACAATAGAAAATTGGACATAAATTAATTTGAAATCATTTTGGTATTTTTGAAAATGATTTTTATTGGATTTTATTAGAGCAGTAGCACTGTTTGAATTATTTGAATTTTTGTAAATTTTATTTGAAACTAGAATAATGTTCATCTTGTAGAAAATATTTTTCTGAAAATTTTGATATATTATATGCCTATAGTATATTTTAGTTTATTTAGTTTTATTTCTTCTTCTATAGAAATAAATGTTTTTTTTAAATCTTCTCCTCTCCCCGACTGGGCCGGCCCAGCTCCTGCCAGGCCAAGCCCAGCCCAGCCGCGCCGTCCCGGACCTCGCGCTGGAGGCCAGATCCCGCATGACTCTGCCACCGCCTCGACGTCCGTGCCGCGGCCGGACTCCCCCCACCGCCTTTGCCCCTCCTCCACGCCACCTCGTGCCTCCACTCCTATAAATGCGCCGCCCCGGCCCTGTTTCCCTCTCTGCTCGCGCCGCCGCCTTCTCTCGCATCTCGCACCGCCGCCGCAGATCCCGCCGCCGCCGCTGTTCTGTGCCACCGCCACGGCCGCACTCCGTCCGCGCCACCTCCGCCACCTCGCCGCCCTCGCCCCTCGTCGCGAAGCCGCGCCACGCCGGAGCTCGCCGTCGCCACTGCCCCGCCTCGCAGGAGAACGCCGCCGTCGCCAGATCCGCCATCGGTTTAATTCACCGGGCCGGTAAAAACCACAAAAGCCCGACCGGTTTTCCTTCTAGATCGGTTTTTCATTTTTTTAGTTAGTTCTATTCAGAGAACGTTCGCTGTTTATACCATCACAGCGAACGAATTCGTTCGTTAGCATTCAGTAACGGGCGTTCATTACTTAGTCTTTTCGTTTTCTGTTTATTTTTACGTCAGGGACCTATCTGTGATTATTAGCTTTGCAGATTAGCCCCTGGAATTTTCAGAACAGTCCCTGAACTTCAAAACCCTCCAACTTTTTATCCGTAACTCCGATTTAAGCGATTTTGGAGATTGAGCAAATCAAATTTATTCAACTGCAAATCTAGTTCAAACCTTCGTTCGATCGTAAACTTTGAACCGGAGCTTCGTTTTCGACGAAACCAACGCCCACTTCTTTGTTATGATCCCCTCTATCCAGATAAACAACTTAAATATGTTTTTGATAATTTAAAATTTGAGTTTAGTTCAGATTAGTATTCGATCTTGTTTCGTCTGTAACTTGAGTTTCGTAGCTCCGTTTGAGTTGATTCTTTTTGCAAATTGAAGCTCTTGACCTAAACTTTCTGATAAGGCCAAATTCACATAATTTTGGTACTGTTAGAAATGTTTCATGTTGCAAGAGATGTTTGCTTGGTTTTGATGTTTTCCGATTTGTCTTCTTTGTTCTTCTCGATATTTTGAGTGATTGCTTATGTGTGGTAATATTGCTTGCTTACGATAGATTGAACGGAGTGAGACGAGTAGAAATCAGAAGTTTTGAGTGTGAAGCATCTTCATCAACAGTACAGGCAAGTTCACACTTGGATCATACCTCTTTATTACCCAGCTTTTATGCATTAGATCAATCCTCAAACAATTGCATGATTAGGATCTGAATAATATGTGGGTTTTGGGAAGTAGATGAGGTAGTACCTATTACCTGTTTTATTATCAAACCCTTGGGAGTTACTTCTACGTTTGCTTATTATGCCATGCTATGCTAGTAGACGTGGATTGGGTGAGTGATTTCCATGACAGATGTGAGATTGTTTATTAATGGTTTATTTAAGGTGGCAACTTTAATACACATCTGGGTGGATTGAGGCACTTGGGTATTCCAGGATTGCCTGTTTGTTTTGGACCACCACCCAGGCTCAAAGGGATCATAAGATTATTCATGCTAGAAACTTCCGTGTGCAGCCACATGCTATTATGGGCTCTAGCATAGTTGACTAAGTTGTGCGAACTCTTACAGTGGTAGACTAGCAGATGTAGGGGAAAGTAGGTGTACAGGTCTACCCATCGTAAGTGCTAGCGCTTCTGAAAGACTATGTCTTGGGCATCCGTTTCTCAAACACCATGTAGTGCGAGAAAACCAACAGAGGAGATCGAGTCGTGTGGGGAAAAGTGCGCAAACCTCTGCAGAGTGTATAAACTAATCATGGTTAGCCGTGTCCCCAATTATGGACATCTTGAGTATCTAGTACTTGGATTATCATGTGAATCTCATCATGTTACTTTAATTAATATTGTTGGGTTTTAATGATGTTATTTTATTGGGATTGAGAATGCTGTCAACCATTCTCAATGTTTAACAACCACCATGATAGTTAAATAAAATTTATTCCTTTGCAGTAGGGAAAAATTGGCTTTTCGCAAAAAAATTATAACCATAGAGCTTTTCCACCAGCCAAGTATGCATGTAGTGATAGCCTTTATTCATCATTGCTCTATGGTGTGAATTTGCCAGTACATTCAATGTACTAACCCTTTGTGGCTGCAACGTCTCATGTTGCAGGATCTTACGACGAGTAAGTGATATGTTAGGGTTACGGTTCCTATACTCAACTTTGCCATTGGTGTTGATGGGAATCCACAACCTTGTTACTTCCGCTATTTGTATTGAGGTAATAGCATTTACGTTACTTTAAACATGTGATTTACCTCTGTTATAAATCCTCAAGTACTGTGTGTGTCAGCATACTGATCCAGGGATGACACTTAAGCACAGAGACTTGATCCATTTGGGTCGGGTCGCTACAAGAGTGCCTTTCTCAATGGCAAGATTGAAGAAGAAGTGTATGTTGCACAACCACTTGGCTTTGAAGATCCAAATCATCCTGATATGGTATACAAGCTGAACAAGGCACTGGCCTCAAACAAGCTCCTCGCGCTTGGTATGACACACTCAAAGACTTCCTAAAGAGCAAAGGCTTCAAACCTGGTTCTCTAGATCCTACACTCTTCACGAAGACATATGACAGTGAACTGTTTGTGTGCCAAATCTATGTGGATGACATTATCTTCGGCTGCACTGACAAAAGATACAGTGATGAGTTTGGGCACATGATGCAAGAGCAGTATCAGATGTACATGATGGGTGAGCTGAAATTTTTCCTCGGTCTTCAAATCCGCCAGCAGAGCAACGACATCTTCATATCACAAGAAAAATACCTCAAAGATTGCCTGAAGAAGTTTGGAATGCAAGACTTCAAAGCATACACGACGCCAATGCCAACCAAAGGTCATCTGGGTCCTGACGACAATGGTAAAGGGTTCAATCAAAAGGTATTCTGATGGTATCCAAAGGGCTCAAATTTGATCTGATTGGATATTCTGATGCTGATTATGCTGGTGACAAGGTTGATCGCAAGTCCACTTCAGGAACATGTCACTTTCTCGAACGATCTCTTGTCTGTTGGTCTTCAAAGAAGCAGAACTGTGTATCACTCTCCACTACTGAATCTGAATACATTAGTGTTGTATCGTGTTGTGCTCAACTCCTTTGGATGAAGCAAACTCTCAAGGACCATGGCATACACACGAAGAATGTGCCACTCTTCTACGACAATGAAAGTGCCATCAAGCTTTCCAAGAATCCAGTTCAGCACTCGAAGATAAAGCACATTCAGATCCGTCATCACTTTCTCAGAGATCATGTCAACAAAGAAGATATTGATATCATTCACGTCAACACTGAAGAGCAATTGGCAGATATCTTCACAAAGCCCTTGGATGAGAAAAGGTTTTGCAAGCTGCGGTGTGAGCTAAATATCTTAGAATCCTCAAATGTCCTGTAATTGGACACACATCCTAACGCTTATGCATGTTGATGACTTAGATGTGCAACACACAAAGTAACGTATATCTTCAATCAATGAAGACTTACCCTCTGAGTGTGAATACATTAATGTGGAATTTGACTTCGGAGCGCCACAATAATTGTGCGCCGTGTCCGGGTCTAATACTTCCTATACAGTGTGTAACGCCACCACCAAAAATCTTATTGAAGTGTTTCTCTTGGCGTCATGGTTGCATAGTCTTCACATTTGATTTGTCTTCAACATTGATTTTTCTTCAAGGTTTTTCTTCGCAATGTTGAGTTAGTCTCTCTCTCTCTCTCTCTCTCTCTCTCTCTCTATATATATATATATATATATATATATATATATATATATATATATATATTTGTGTTCTATCCTCTACAATATTCACTTATAGCTATGTCTTCGTTCTTGAATCTTTATTGATATAAGTGAATGTGATCAGACCCTAACCTATTCTGTGCTTCTTCCTCAAATTCTGTCTGTCCAAATCATATGCATTCTATTGAAAACTGTCAATTGTCTTCTCTGAGTCCTTGTCAGCAAAAGACAACATGACAAACTTTTAAATCCACTTTTAATGATGTATCCTTATTGCCTGAAAACTGGAGAAGCCGGAACAACCACCTGACAATCCAGGCGTGCGTGGGAACATGGAACAACTTTCAATGAGTTGCATGCATGCCACATGTCTCTCAGATGTGAACCGCCAGGGGCACCTGCGTAATTGCGCTGCGCCGCCCTCCTCCTTGCTATAAATATTCACCCACGCGGTCAATATCTGTTCTTCCACCTTGCCACCTCGCACAAACCCTAGCGCCTCTACTAGCTCGCGCCGGCGCTGGAGAAAAGTGCTTAGCTGTCGCGACTTCTTCGACACCGTTCTCATGTCGGCCGTGGACCTCATCCTCTCCGCCGTCGCCGTAGGTATCTTGCGCTGCTGACTTAGGGCGTGGGAGATTGAACTGCTCGGCCTCTCTTCCAACCTCGTCTAGCAGTTCGTCAGCGGTAATTAAATCCTATTTTTACTGCCTTCTTGATCCATCAAATCCGTCCACTTTAACCAAAAGTGGTTTCTTCACTTCCAAATCTGGATATATCTTCTCCAGCATCGCATATCATGCCAAGTATATTAACTTATGCTTCATAACTAGTTAGATTCCTCACTTGTACTTATTCATGGATTCGTACAAATCTGGAACCAACTCTCTCCAAATAAGTGAATGTCTTTGCACTATGAGGTCAATGTCTTCTAAACTGATTTATCTTCAAAATCTTCTGAGAATGCATATGACCTCTTCCCCTTCCCTCGCATCTCTAATGCTGTCACAGGTACATGTCCATGGGAGAATCCCTAGGTTCTCATAGTCTGCATTCATTTGCAGAATACTTACAGCGTCACATCGAATCTCCTGAAGCCAGTTCTTGTCTGACCAGCAGACGGAAGCCTTTCACTGTGTTGAAGCCAATCAGTCTTGTAAGTGCATCTAGTTCCACCCCTAGTTGGTTTTGGAGTATTGACGACAAAGTTGGTTGAGGGACTAATGCGTTTGTGAGAATTACAGGATAACGCAGTTAGTGTCCCTCATTGATTCGGTTTACCTACCGGAGATGACCCCTAAAAATGTATGAAGACATTGAAGACAATGGTGGTATGAGAAGATATTCATATTGAAGACTATGACATGAGAAGACATTGCATGAAGACTATGGAGCGCGAAGACCTGTGTGGTTTCGTTGTTTCCTTTTCTTCTTTGTTGAGTTATAGGAACCACCGTACTGTTAAGTGGGGTCCAAGTGAACTAAGTCAGAGTGACTGAAGTGATGCTCAACCCAAATCCTATGTCTTCGAGCGAAGATAATGAGAGCAAATCTTATCCAGAGCTGGATAAGTCAGCTTTGCTTGTAGCCCAAGTAAAGTTGCCGCGTGTGTTTGAAATCTGACCGTTGGAACACGTGTCAGTTCCTTAGTGACCTAGGATCATTTTGGACAAATCAGGTCGGGTTGCCTTGTGGCTATAAATAGCCCACCCCCTACACCATAAATTGGTGGCTGCTCAGAGTTTGTGCATGGCTTTTGTCGTTTGAGAGCAACCCACCTCGAAGCCTTTGAGAGAGAGAAATCCTTGCGAGGACAAAGCCCAAACACCCAGAGCCAAAGAGTGTTAGGCATCACTGAAGTCTTTCTGTCTGTGTGACCTGAAGACTTATTACACTTGAGGACTGTGAATCCTCCAGCCGGTTAGGCGTCGCGTTCTGAGCATCCAAGAGTCATTGTGGATTGCCGGTGAACGAAGTCTGTGAAGGTTTGGAAGTCTACCTTGAAGACTTACCAGAGTGATTTGGCGAGGACTGGGTGTCCTTAGCTCAAGGGGAATAAGGTGAAGACACGGTCTTCTGAGTTAAATCTCAGCCTCCCTAACCAGACGTACAGTTGTCACAGCAACTGGAACTGGTCCAACAAATCTTGTGTCTTCAACAAGCGACTGGTTCTATTCCTTTCCATCCTTTACTTAAGTTTGTCTTCATGAAGTCACTGCCTATCTGTGTATCTGTTTGACTTCATTGCTTGACTACTACTGTTGATTGGCTTCATACTATCTTCCATCCTGATCCTTACTACTTAGCTGCTATTAGTCCTGTACTTTCCCATCATTGCATACTTGACTATGGCTTGCTTATGGTAGTTTATCTTCCGCTGCATATCAACTAGGTCATTTCTGTTGTTTGTCTTCGAAACTTCTAAGTTTTGAAGACTTTCATAAAAATCGCCTATTCACCCCCCCTCTAGTCGATACTAGCACTTTCAATTGGTATCAGAGCAAGGTACTCCCTTGTCCTGTGTGATTCGGTTTAACCACCTGGAGTTTAGCTATGTCGACTGCAGGGATAATCAAAGTCTCCGCTGCTTGCCCCGTTTTCGATGGAACTGAATATCCCTACTGGAAGAATAAGATGCGTATGCATCTTGAAGCCATTGATGTCGACCTCTGGTATGTCGTCAAGAACGGCGTTCCCAAAACTGGTGAAGGTGTCACCCCTGCTGATGTCAAGAAGTTCATTCAACTAGACTCTACTGCCAAGAACATTATTTTTGGTCATCTGACCAAAGGACAATATGGTCGTGTGAGTGCTCTCGAAACATCAAAGCTAGTCTGGACTGGCTATCCAAGGTCAACGAAGGCGTATCAACCTAGAGAGATCAAAGAATCGGTGTTCTTCGCAACCTCTTCAACCGCTTCAAGAGAAACGACAATGAAAATGTCCAGCTCACGTTCGATCGCCTCACTGATATCACAAATGAACTTCAAGCACTTGGCGCGACAGAGATTACCAAGCATGAAATCGTCAAGACACTACTGAGATCACTGACAGCTCCTTTGACACCCTTGCCCTCATGATACAAGAACGTCCTGACTTCAAGTCACTCGATCCGTCTGATATAATTGAGAGGCTCAACACACATGAGTTCCACCTTCCTGAGAAAAGAGATATCTATGGCCCAAACTATGGCCGAACTCGTGCTTTGAAGGCAAAAGTTGTTTCCTCATCTGAAGAAGAATCTGACTTCAGTTCTGAAGATCCTGAAGACATTGGAAAAGAGCTTGCGATGCTAGTGAACAAGTTTCAGAAATTCACCAAGAAGAAAGGCTTCAGAAAGTCTTCACGATCTAGCTCAAGGAATGATGAAGCTTCCACCCATGACCACAAGAAGAGAACCTGCCACAAGTGCAAGAAACCTGGTCACTACATATCCGAGTGTCCACAGTGGGATAATGTGAAGAAGAAGAAGAGCAAGGAATATGATTCTGATGACAAGAAGAAGAAGAAATCCTCTAAGTCTTCTTCTAAGTCTTCTTCCAAGTCTTCATCATACAAGAAGAGAGGCAGAGGTGCTTTTGTTGGCAAGGAAATGGATTTAGAGGAGGAGTCTGCTTCTGAGGAGGCAGAGGTGGAGTCTGGAGAGGAATCTGACCCTGGCGTAGCAAGTCTGGCTCTAGCCACAGCCTATGTTGCCAAGTCCATCTTCAACACTAAAGATAATGATTTCCACACCAACGATGAAGCTGATGTCGAAGACGATCCTACTCCCACCTACTGCTTCATGGCACGTGGTGCCAAGGTAAAATCATGCGATGCTTACTTTCAAACATCAAGTGAAGATGACTCTGATTGTGAATCCAAACCAAGCTACAAAACACTTGCTAAAATTGCAACTGAATAACAAAAGGCTATGGAACATACTCAAAAACTGTTAGACAAAAGCGATGACCCGTTGGACGCGGAAATGACACGTTCACAGTCCTTAGTTGATGACATAAAAAATCTTCATGCTAAGTACCAAGAACATGAAGGTCGTCATGACACGCTCTCAACTACTTATGAAAGGCTCTCCTATGATTATCTTCAAAGGAAACAAGAGCTTGAAAAATTGAAAGCGGCTCATGAAGATCTTCAAAAAGTGAATGAGTCACTTCGCGCTCAACAGACCAGTCCCGCTCAGGATGGATTTGAACCACCATGTCTAAAATGCATTGAGCGTGATAACGCTGCATCTGTTGCTGAATGTTCCACTGCTGCTACTGTTTCATTGTCTTCACCTACTGACGTGGTTACTAACCCCTCTGTGGAGGATACCACTGCTATTGCTGATTCAAATGCTAAGTTGAAGACATTGCTTGAAACAGGGATGTACAAAAGTTTGAAGGGACATCAGACACTCTGCGATGTCCTCAAAAAGCAGATTCTGAACCGAAACCCTAGGAAAGAGGGTGTTGGGTTCAAGAGGAAAATGAATGTTGATGGCTCGTACTGGAAGCCTGAGCAGTACCCCAAAACCACATGGGTTGCTGCAAAGGAACCTTCAGTAGATCCATCCACTTTATCTGGCTTTACCTGTGCTAATCCTATTATCATTGATGAATCCTTTGATGCAAACTATAAGTTGTTCAAGAATCAGAATGGTGAAGTGTTTGCCAGGTACATTGGTACTAACTGCAGGAATGGACCACCTTTGAAGAACATCTGGGTACCTAAGCAATACATTGAGAATCTTCCTGTGAATGTCGTCATGACACCACCAAGGAAGAAGACAAACCCCAGACATATAGCTTCATATGGCCCAAAGGCTTCATACAGATACAGGACTCATATGAGTCACCCTAACGCCAATGTTTTGCAGGGAAATCATGCTCAGACTTATGATATGAGCGTGTATCTTCGAACCGCTATGTTCATAGGACTAAGAACTTTTCTGCTTATTCATATGAGTATCATTCATCTCCTGCAAGGCTATTTGCTAGGGCTCCAAAGCCAAAATTCTCAGATGCTGCACTTAGACTCATTGCTTCTAAGCCACCCCTGAAGATGTGGGTGGCAAAGAAGAACTAACTCTCTTTTGCAGAATACGGTCTCCAGCCAGCAATCAAGGGCGTCCGATACTATTGCTGAGGACCTAAAACACATTTAGGACGCATGATAAAATGTCATTCTATATACTTCACATCTGAATCGCTTATCAGTCATACTATATGTCCTAACTTTGATATAAGCTGTGACAATCCCTATATGTGTCAAATGCTTATGCTTCACAACACTCTTGTGAAGCCTATCCTCCTAACTGCACTGTAGGGTACATCACCAAAAGCTTCAGAATGGATAATGGACAGTGGATGCACTAATCATATGGCTGGTGATCGAAGTCTTCTCATGGACTCAACCTTACGTCCATCCGACAAGAGTCACATCACATTCACTGACACTGGTAAAAGCAAGGTATTGGGTCTAGGTAGAGTTGCAATCTCAAAGGATCAACACATGGATAAAGTGATGCTTGTTGAATCCCTTGGTTTCAACTTAATGTCTGTCTCAATGCTTTGTGACTTGAACATGATTGTGCTATTTGGAAAATATCGCTGCCTTGTACTAATAGAATCTGACAAATCTCTAGTCTTTGAAGGGTATCGAAAAGATGATCTATACATGGTAGATTTCTCAGCAGGTCCACAGCTTGCCGTATGTCTTCTCACAAAAGCTTCAGAATGCTGGCTCTGGCATCGAAGGCTAGGGCATGCTGGCATGAGGAACTTACACTCACTTGTCAAGAAGAAGCATGTCATTGGCATCGAGGATGTCAAATTCAAGAAGGATCATCTGTGTGGTGCCTGTGAAGCTGGAAAGATGACAAGGGCAAAGCACCCCTCGAAGACAATCATAACAACATCTCAACCCTTCGAGATGTTACACATGGACTTATTTGGACCTACTCACTACTCCACCCTCACAACAACTGCCTGTCTCTATGGCTTCATCATTGTTGATGACTACTCAAGATACACATGGGTTCATATAATTCTTTACAAGACTGAAGTGCAAGATGTCTTCAGGCGCTTCGCCAATCGAGCAATGAACAATTATGGTGTGAAGATCAAGCATATCAGAAGTGACAATGGCACTGAATTCAAGAACACAAGACTTGATCTGTATCTGGATACAATGGGAATCACTCATGAGTTCTCTGCTCCATACACACCTCAGCAAAATGGCATCGTTGAGCGCAAAAACAGAACCCTCATTGAGATGGCTCGAACAATGCTAGATGAATACAAAACACCAAGAAAGTTCTGGCCTGAAGCTATTGATACAGCCTATCACATCATCAACCATGTGTACATCCATAAGCTTCTGAACAAAACATCCTATGAGCTCCTTACTGGCAAGAAGCCAAACGTCAGTTACTTCAGAGTATTTGGAGCTAGATGCTGGATCAAGGATCCCCATCACAAGTCAAAATTTGCACCTAAGGCTCACGAAGGCGTCATGCTTGGCTATGGAAAGGACTCACACTCCTACAGAGTCTTCAACCTCTATCTCTATAAGATCGTCGAAACTGTGGATGTGAAATTTGATGAAACTAATGGTTCACAAAGAGAACTCCTACCAAGTACACTAGATGAAGCTTCTCCAAGTGAATCTATCAAGCTGATGGGAACTGGTGAAATCATGCCTTCTGAAGCACAGCCTGAAGAGGAACTTATCATCTCAGCACCAAATCAACCTGAAGATAATGCTCAGACCGAAGACAATCCTCCCAATGATGACAATGATCAACAAGAGCAAAGTCTTCGTCCTGTTCATCCTCGTGTTGCAAATGAAGTTCAAATAGAGAAGATAATTGACATCATCAATGCACCTGGTCCACTCACTTGATCAGGAGCAACACAGCTAGCAAACTTCTGTGGGCACTTTTCATTTGTGTCAATATTAGAACCCAGGAAAGTTGCTGAAGCTTTTATGGAACCTGAATGGATTCAAGCCATGCAAGAAGAACTTCAACAGTTCAAACTGAATAATGTTTGGGAACTTGTCAAGCGACCTGACCCTTGCAAGCATAACATTATTGGAACAAAATGGATATATCAAAACAAGCAAGATGAGCATGGTCAAGTCGTCAGAAACAAAGCACGTCTTGTGGCTCAAGGATATACTCAAGTTGAAGGAATTGACTTCGATGAAACATTTACTCCTGTTGCTAGGCTTGAAGCTATTCGCATACTGCTAGCCTATGCTAATCATCACAACATCTTGCTATATCAAATGGATGTGAAGAGTGCATTTCTAAATGGCAAGATTGAAGAAGAAGTATATGTCGCTCAACCACCTGGCTTTGAAGATCCAAAACATCCTGATATGGTGTACAAGCTAAACAAAGCACTGTATGGCCTCAAACAAGCTCCTCGTGCATGGTATGATACGATCAAAGACTTCCTGAAGAGAAAAGGCTTCAAACCAGGATCCCTCGATCCCACACTCTTCACGAAGACATATGATGGTGAACTGTTTGTGTGCCAAATATATGTGGATGACATAATCTTCGGCTGCACCAACCAGAAGTATAGTGATGAGTTTGGGTACATGATGCAAGAGCAATATCAGGTGTCCATGATGGGTGAGCTGAAGTTCTTCCTTGGTCTTCAAATTCGTCAGCAAAGAAATGGCATCTTCATATCTCAAGAAAAATACCTCAAAGATTGTCTGAAGAAGTTTGGAATGGAAGAGTGCAAAGGCTACACGACGCCAATGCCAGCCAAACACCATCTTGGTCCCGACGACAATGGTAAAGAGTTCGATCAAAAGGTATACTGCTCCAAGATTGGTTCTTTACTTTATCTATGTGCATCTAGGCCAGATATTATGCTTAGTGTTTGCATGTGTGCTCGATTCCAAGCGGCACCAAAGGAATCGCATCACTTAGCTGTGAAGCGAATTCTTCGATATTTGGCTTACACCCCAACACTCGGATTATGGTATCCCAAGGGCTCAAAATTTGATTTGGTTGGATTCTCGGATGCTAATTATGCTGGTGACAAAGTGGATCGCAAGTCTACATCCGGCACATGTCATTTTCTTGGTCGATCACTTGTCTGTTGGTCTTCAAAGAAGCAGAATTGTGTATCACTCTCAACTGCTGAATCTGAATACATTGCTGTTGGATCCTGTTGTGCTCAGCTTCTATGGATGAAGCAAACTCTCAAGGACTATGGCATCAACCTGAAACAAGTACCTCTCTTCTGCGACAACGAGAGTGCCATCAAGATAGCCAACAATCCAGTCCAGCACTCGAAGACAAAGCACATTGAAATTCATCATCACTTTCTCAGAGATCATGTCATGAAGAAAGATATCGATATCATTCACGTCAACAATGAAGAGCAACTGGCAAATATCTTCACAAAGCCCTTGGATGAGAAAAGGTTTTGCAAGTTACGGTGTGAGCTAAATATCTTGGAATCCTCTAATGTCCTGTGATCAGGCACACATCCTAACACTTATGCATGTTGATGACTTGGATGTGCAATAGACAAAGTAATGTATATCTTCAATCAATGAAGATTTACACTTTGAGTGTGAATACATTAACATGGAATTTGACTTCGGAGCGCCACGATAATTGTGCGCCGTGTCTGGGTCTAATACTTCCTATACGGTGGGTAACGCCACCACCAAATTTCTCTGTTTGAAGTGTTTTCACTCATGGCGTTATATTGCAATGACTTCGCATTTGGTTTGCCTTCAGTTTCAATTTATCTTCATGATTTTTTACACTATGATGATTTGATTGCTTTCTGATATATATATATATATATATATATATATATATATATATATACTAGTGTTCTGTCCTCTACAGCATTCACTTATAGCTATGTCTTCAAGTTGGATCTTTTGAACTAAGTGAATGTGACCAGACCCTAACCTCTCAAATGCTTTCTATCTCAAACTTTATCTGTCCAAATCATATGCATTCTATTGAAACTGTCGAATGTCTTCTCTGCGTCCTAGTCAGCAGAAGGCAAAGAGACAAACATTAAATCTGTTTTAAATGACTTATCTTTATTGTTGAAATCCGGAGAAGCCGGAACAACTCTCCGACATGCCTGGCGGGCGTGGGAATGTGGGACAACTCTGATTATGTTGCATGCTTGCCACGTGCCCCTCAGATGTGAACCGCCAGGGGAACCAGTGTAATTGCGTTGTGCCGCTCACCTACTTATAAATACTTGTCCCCTGCGGTAAAGAAATCCTTCTTCCACCTCTCCACCTCTGTCAAAACCCTAGCGCCACCGCTAGCTCTCGACGACGCCGAAGACGAAGCGCTTAGCTGCCGCGACTTCTCCGACGCCGTCCTCACGCCGGCCGCGGACATCGTCCTCTCCGCCATCGCCGTAGGTGTCCTCCGTCGCCAAGTTAGGGCACGGTGGGCTGAACTGCTCGGTCTCCTATTCATCCCATCTAGTAGTTCTTCGTGCGGTAATTATAACTCGATTTTTACCACCTTTTTGATCTTCAAGATTCATCCTGTTTACCAAAAGTGGTTTCTGTCTATTCAATGTTAGATCTATTCTGTCTGCATCTCATACTGCCTAGTCAATTCACTTAGATTTCCTGTCTAGTTTGATTCCTCACTTGTACTTATTCATGGATTGGTACAAATCTGGAACCAACTCACCTATATAAGTGAATGTCTTCGCATCATGAGGTCAATGTCTTCAAACTGATTTATCTTCAAAATCTTCTGAGAATGCATATGACCTCTTCCCCTTCCCCCGCATCTCTAATGCTGTCACAGGTACATGTCCGTGGGAGAATCCCTTGGTTCTCATAGTCTGCATTCGTTTGCAGAATACTTACAGCATCATATCAATTCTCCTGAAGCCAATTCCTGCTTGACCAGCAAGCGTACGTCTCTGAAGCCTTTGAACGTATTGAAGCCATTTAGTTTGAAGTTCATGGCTGCAGAAAAATCAGCAAGGAAGGGTGGCAGACAGGGCAAAGAAGGAACATCCAAAGATCTGCCTGATGACCTAGCAGAACTCTACAAGACAGATCCTGAAGAGACTTATCATCAGCGCAAGACACGAATCCAATGGATTCGACGCTATTGGGCTGAAGAATGGTTCAAGTACAAGTTTGTAACCAAGGAATATGCAGAGAAGAATGCTATCAAGAGACCTTGGGGTGATATTCTCTATCGAGGCCTTCAACCCAAGAACAGAGTTGAAGCTATTGCGCAAGGCTTCTATCCTTGCATGGTCCGTGGACCTCAGCCTAAGAACGCCGATCCCACATCATTACTCTGGTGTCGTGACGATGCTCTCTTCAAGCGCAACCTTCAATTCGCTCAGGCTTCGGCCAAGAAAAACAAGAAGTCATTGGGATTAGACTTCAACCCAGGTCCCTCTGCTCCCCGTGCTGACGGCTCCCGTGATGCAGAACCCAATGTCATCGCCCCCTTCTCCAACCTTGACGACCTCATCACCTACATCTTGGTCTTGTTGATTCCGGAAATAAAGATGACCTTCTTAATCCTTCGTGCTACACACCCGCCTCACTGGACCTATCCATTCGAGCTCTCTCCTCTAATCCCAACTCGACACAGCTGGATGACGACGCCTATTCACTTATAACGAAATCACACGTTAAGCCCAATGAATTCATCTACAATTTATGGATTTGTCGGTTTGGCAAGGCAGAACCAGGGCTCTTCCATTAAGGTTATATTATAGTTTTGATAGGAGAGATGCAGACCAGATAGGAATGCAAGAATACTCTTGCATAAAGCCTTCCCCTAAAAAAACAAACTAGCCCGTATCTTCCTAGTCCTTGTTGCCAGCCCTACTCGACTTTACTCGACTATTTAGAAAAAGCTACTACTTGAATGCATACTTTTACTATTATTTAAAGAAAAAACAAAAACTATTTCTGAGTTTATGCCCCACCAACAGAGCAAAAGAATGCTCAAATGAGGAACTAGAATATGAAAGTGCAAAATATCCTACCGAACAAAGAAAGCACTATATCTCATTTTTAAAATCTGGTAAAAAGATCATTCTGATAATGATGCTGACACTGATGAAGCTCCAGCTCCTCCTTCGAAGCCGCAGAAGCAAAAGAAGCCAAAGGCTTCAAGATCAGCTGCACCTCCAAAAACTTCTCGTGTGAAGCCACTGGCCACTGCACCTCTTGAAGACAGTGTGCAGTCTGAAGATCAATCCCGTATCTCCAAGAAGACGGAGAAGAAAAAGCAACTTGTCAGGCATACTGATCAAGACTTGACTCTTGCCGCCATTCTGCACGAAGAACCCATTGATCTGTCCAGTGATGAAGATCTTGCTGATGATGCCCTTGAGCAACTGATAAAGAGCAAGGAAGAAGCAGAAATCTTCAATAACCTACCTCTCTTTGATGTGGCAATCATCCACAACTTCATTGATGAGTGGTTCGACACCCCCAATCTCAGCTTTGAATATTTGCAGCTTCCCATTGGCCTTAGTGTCGCCTTCAATGGCGCCATTGCTTCTGAGCTAGCTCTCGCTCAGTGCATCGTTGAGCTGAAGAACAAGATTGATTACGAGAAGGCTCAATTCAAGAAGCATGTGGCCAAGCTAAGTGTTCAAGACGTCAGAAATTTCAAGGTCATGCTGCATGAGCTTAAAGAAGCTTTTCTTAAGAAGCGTGAAGAAGCTCAGGGCTCTCGAGAGTGCATGAAGAGTTTGGCTGATAAGTGTGTGCTTGCCTACAATGAGGTTGAGAAGCGCAAGTCACTTGGCCGTCCTGGCATTGACCCCAGGATGTCTGCAAAGAAAAAGAAGAAGCTTCATGCTGACCAGCCTGCACCTTCAAGCCAAGAAGCCCCTCGCATTATCTTCCCAAGCAGCATGACTGGCTCGAAGCCAAAGGTCACCACAACTGCTTCAGAACAGAAGAAGACGAGGGCTGCCGAGGCTGAAGCCAGAAAGAGGAAGAATACTGAAGCCTCTGAGGCCGCTCCCTCCAAGAAGAAGCGCAAGACCAAGAAGACTAGGGCTGCTCCCACAGAGCCCTTAGTTGTTGAACCCATTTCAGTGGTTCGCCCTGCGTCAGAACATCAAGAAAGAAGGATGATAGTCCATGAGCCTACTTCCACAGAGGCTCATGAAGCCGAAGATATTCCAATAGCTGAACCCACCGTTGCTGAAGACATTGGTCATGATGACAATGTTGAAGATGATGAAGTTCTTCCTCAGATCGAACACAATGTGGTATCATCGCCTGTTCTTATGAATAGCGAACTCATCAGCATTGGTCGTCCTCTGACGCCAATTGCAGAGGATGCATCATGGGCTGATCACCCACAGCAACAAGACTCCCCCAGTACTCCCCAACAACAACAACAAGCTACACCTCCCGTGCAAGAAGAAGATGAAGACTTTGAGGCCCATCCAACTCCATCTCCTAAGGCGTTGCCAGCATTTCGCAGGCTGCGCAAAGGACAAAGGCCTCAAGTCCCTCTGTCGAGCGTTCCAGAAGGAGATGTGCAACGTCCACCAGTTGCACGTCAAATATTTTCCGAACCCACTCCTACTATGAATGTCTCCGAGTCTGAAGCCCAAGCTGCTGAAGACATTCCGGCTGCATCAGCCGAGGAAAATCAAGAAGACGTACGTGTCCCTACTCTCCCAGTGATTGAAGAAGTTGTTCCTGATGTGAACGTGCCAGTGCCCGACCCTGCTGTTCATCAAGAGGAGGTTGAAAATGTTGAAGCTACCACCACCAACGCCAATGAAGCCAATGACGTAGTCATGGCTGACGCTAATGTGGAGCCTGCACCAACCATTGAGCCTGAAGCCAATGAGGCCAGAGCCTGAAGCTAATGAGGACACTGCACCTGAAGCTAATGAGACAACTGGTCCTGAAGCACCTGTTGTGCAGCCTGAAGCCTCAGCTGTTGCCCCTGTTCCTGTTCCGCCACCGAGGCCCCATACAATCGAGCAAGCATACAGTCATGGTCAGCTAACCACTGTCCGATGGCTCATTCTGGTACCTCCGCCTACTCCCTCTGGACCTCAATTTGATTATCATGTTGAGCATAGGCCTCAGGTCCAGAAGCCAAAGCCAAGACTACCAAGGTTTCCAGGTACTGCAAACTCACCAGGGTCCTTCAATGCTAATGGCTTCAAAAGCCACAATACCTTCTTTGACAGCGCCAAGAACCCCTACTCCAAACCAATGATATCATCAGATCGGTTCTGGAGCTATCAGTAGAGAAGCTATTACTCTTGCGTTCTATATGATCAAGGGCGCATTTTCCCTCATATGCGCCTTGACGCTGAAGCCATTGTTGGACTGCCGTGCTTAGAAGAAGCACTTGATTGCTTTCGTGATGCTGGTCTGCTCAACTTTGTGACAGACAAAGAACACTGGAATGAAGAGCTATTGCTTCAATTCTATGCTACTCTACACATTCGCGGTTACAATAGAGATATCAAGACATCGGTCCTCGAGTGGATGACCGGAAACGTTCATCATGAAGCCAAAGCTCTTGACATCATCGAGCTTACAGGGCTAGCCACTCCTGGAGAACTATATGAACCTGATTGTCAACTACACCGCAATGCATTGGAGAGCATCTTCCATAAGCCAGAACCCAATATGAGCCAGATGTTGAGCATGATGAAGCCTTTCCCATCTGACGCTGAATATCCAACAGAGTTCTTTGTTGAAGACCTTGAGTATCTGCCTCGCACCATATATCATATCATCAGGCGAACTCTATGGCCTATCAAAGGACATTCATCAGCGGCCAAGCTTGAAGGAGCTATGAAGACATTGGTCTTCTACATTCTCAATGGCATCAGCTTCAATACTCAAGAATTCTTCATCAGGCAACTTGCTGCTTCTAGGTCTGGCCTATTTGGTCTGAAGTTTTATGCTCCATGGGTCATGCGCCTCATCAAGAGACACTCATCTGTCAACTATCAGCCCTCTACTCGCAATCATCTGATCTTTTTGCTAGAGGTTGATATGTCAGTTGAAGCTATATACTCTGACCCTGCCAAGAGACCTCTTTGTCTTCAGAATGCCGAGCACCAAAGCTTCACTTAACCCATTGAAGGTGTTCAAGCAGCAACACGAATCTATCCATTGGCTGGAAATACTCGTCTGCCTCATCGAGCACCTACTGAAGCCACTGAAAGCACCATCGCCCAAAGGCCTCTGAAGCGCTCTCGTGATCTCACTGACCGAGAACTTCTTGTGGCCCTTCATCAGAAACAGGATAAGCATCACTATTGGCTCAAGAGACAGATGCAAAGCCTCTTGGTGGATGTCAATCGCATTCGTAACCTTGCCACCAAGAATGCCTTTGTTGCTCATGAGACTTGCCAGCGATCATGGAAGAGATTGACGCTGCTTAGTGCTGAAGCAGATCTTCAAGACGACGGCTTTAATGAAAGATTCTAGTTTGACTCCACTCCTCCACGGACTGCTGTCCTACATCGCACTCCATCTCTTGAACACTCTGAATATTCTTCCTCTGCGGCAGCTATAAATGCCAGAGTAATCGATGATGAAGATGATGCTACTTCACCACCTCCTACTACTGCACGCATCGACACTGCACCAAGCTCGTTTGCACCGCCAACCAACGACGAGAACCCTGCTGCTTCACCTACTCATGAGGACGAGTAGATGCTCTATGTCTTCAAACCTTTTTGGTCCTTACTGACAAAAGGGGGAGAAGCATATGAGTTGATAGTCTTCAAGCGGGTTCATATGGGCAGTTGCATTATATTTTGCCTCGTGCTTACAACTCTTGCTTTTCAAAACATTTGGTTCTTTGAGTTGTAACACCTAAACTTGATGGTCGTCTGCTACTTATTTGCTTTACTGTGATGCGATGATAAATTCCGCATGTGTGATGATAACTTCCGCACTTAAATCATTCTGCAGACGTCCATTTTTCATTATGCATGTCATTCTACTTGCTATATCATCTCATTCATGATGAATTATCCTCATAAGTTGAAGTGGATCTCCACAAGTACAACCTGCCATGTGCATTTGCATTCCAAAAGCAAATTACTTATATGCACATCTTCAGGGGGAGCCCTTGCTACTTATGAAGACAATTCCATATCCTTACAATTTCACATACATTATCCCCGTTGAAAACTTCAACCAGTTTGTCATCAATCACCAAAAAGGGGGAGATTGTAAGTGCATCAAGTGCCACCCCTAGTTGGTTTTGGAGTATTGACGACAAAGTTGGTTGAGGGACTAATGCATTTGTGAGAATTGCAGGATAACGCAGGTAGTGTCCCTCATTGATTCAGTTTACCTACCGGAGATGACCCCTAAAAATGTATGAAGACATTGAAGACAATGGTGGTATGAGAAGATATTCATATTGAAGACAATGACATGAGAAGACATTGCGTGAAGACTATGGAGCGTGAAGACTGTGTGGTTTCGTTGTTTCCTTTTCTTCTTTATTGAGTTATAGGAACCACCGTACTATTAAGTGGGGTCCAAGTGAACTAAGTCAGAGTGACTGAAGTGATGCTCAACCCAAATCCTATGTCTTCGAGTGAAGACAATGAGAGCAAATCTTATCCAGAGCTAGATAAGTCAGCTTTGCTTGTAGCCCAAGTAAAGTTGCCGCGTGTGTTTGAAATTTGACCGTTGGAACACGTGCCAGTTCCTTAGTGACCCAGGGTCATTTTGGACAAATCAGGTCGGGTTGCCTTATGGCTATAAATAGCCCACCCCCTACACCATAAATTGGTGGCTGCTCAGAGTTTGTGCATGGCTTTTGTCGTTTGAGAGCAACCCACCTTGAAGCCTTTGAGAGAGAGAAATCCTTGCGAGGACAAAGCCCAAACACCCAGAGCCAAAGAGTGTTAGGCATCACTGAAGTCTTTCTGTCTGTGTGACTTGAAGACTTATTACACTTGAGGACTGTGAATCCTCCAGCCGGTTAGGCGTCGCGTTCTGAGCATCCAAGAGTCATTGTGGATTGCCGGTAAACGAAGTCTGTGAAGGTTTGGAAGTCTACCTTGAAGACTTACCAGAGTGATTGGGCGAGGACTGGGTGTCCTTAGCTCAAGGGGAATAAGGTGAAGACACGGTCTTCTGAGTTAAATCTCAGCCTCCCTAACCAGACGTACAGTTGTCACAGCAACTGGAACTGGTCCAACAAATCCTGTGTCTTCAACAAGCGACTGGTTCTATCCCTTTCCATCCTTTACTTAAGTTTGTCTTCGTGAAGTCACTGCCTATCTGTGTATCTGTTTGACTTCATTTCTTGACTACTACTGTTGATTGGCTTCATACTATCTTCCATCCCGATCCTTACTACTTAGCTGCTATTAGTCCTATACTTTCCCATCATTGCATACTTGACTATGGCTTGCTTATGGTAGTTTATCTTCCACTGCATATCAACTAGGTCATTTCTGTTATTTGTCTTCGAAACTTCTAAGTTTTGAAGACTTTCATAAAAATCGCCTATTCACCCCCCCTCTAGTCGATACTAGCACTTTCAAGTCTGAATATTATGGCTTCATAGAAGTCTTCTCGCAAAGGTGGCAGGCAACACCATGGCAACACCACACTTGATCTGCCTCCTGATCTATGTGAACTGTACAAGTCAGATCCTGAGGAAAATTACAACCAACGCAAGAACCGGATTCAGTGGATCCGAAGATATTGGGCTGAGAATGGTTCAAGTACAGGTTTGTCACACCTGAATATGCTAAAAAGAATGCCATCAAGCGCCCATGGGGTGACTGTCTGTACCGTGGCCTAGTGCCAAAGAGCAAGGCTGAATCCATTGAGTGAAAGTTCTATCCTTGTATGGTCAGAGGACCACAACCTGAAAACGTTGACCCATCTTCTCTGTTATTGTGTCGTGATGACAATCTTTTCAAGCTCAACTGTCAGTTCGCTAAGGATTCTGCTGGGAAGAATCAAAAGGAATTTGGCCTCAACTTCAACCTTGGCCCCTCCGCTCCAAGATCTGATGGGACACATGAAGCTAATGAGAACAGAATTGGCCCCTTTGCCAATTTTGATGAGCTTCTGTCTCACATTGCTGCTCAGAGAGTAGTTGTGGAGCAATCTGCTGGAGAAGCTGATTCTGAACATGCTCCCTCACCTCCAAAGGAGAAAAAGAAGAAGAAGGCAAAAGCTTCAAAGCCATCTGCTTCACTAAAAGCTTCAACAAGGAAGACTCTGAAGACTGCACCGCTTGAATCCAGTGTGCAGTCTGAAGTTTTATCTCGTGTGTCCAAGAGGACCAAGAAGCCATTGCCCAAGAAGGCCACTGGGCAACCCCTGACTCCGTTTGCTGTTCTACGCAACGAAGATGACACCATTGATCTGTCCAGCGATGAAGATCTTGGTGATGATGCTCTTGAGATGCTTATCAAGAGCAAGCAAGAGGCATAAATCTTCAACAATCTGCCCCTCTTCGATGTTGATATTCTGAATAACTTCATCGATGAATGGTTCGATGACCAGCGCATCAGTATTGATGATCTTCATCTTCCAGTGGACATCAACGTCACATTCCATGGAGCCATTGCCAGTGAGTTGGCCTTGGCTCAGAAGATTGTCGAGCTCAAAAAAAGATCAAATATAAGAAGGCTCACTTCAAGAAGAACATGGCCTAGCTCAGCATGGCAGATGTTCAAATCTTCAAGAAGATGTTGCATGACCTCAAGGAGGAGTTCCACAAGAAGCATACTGAAGCTAAAGGCTCACGAGAGCGCATGAAGTATTTCGCTCAGAAATGCGTTCAAGCTCATAATGAATTTGAGAAGCGCAATTCATCCTGCCCAACTACCCTGCTTTAGGTTGGAATGAGGTGCCGCAACCTCCTCCAGAGCAACCTAATATGGGGGATAACAATTGGGGAAACGCAGTCTGGGGAGAAGATGATCAAGTGCAGAATGATGAGGAGGTGGAACAAGAGTCCATGGTGCTTGATATCTCAGAAGATCATTCTCTATCAGTGGATCAGCATATCCAGCCAAATTTTGTACTTGTTGTTGATGTGGAACAACCTGAGGTGCCAGAAGCCGGACAGGAGCAACCAGTGGCTAACAATATTGCTCCTGTTTACAATCCTGATGATTGGGCTTTGGTGGTCTATCAGCCACCTGCATCTCAACTTCAAATTCAACCCTTCATGGAGGATTCCACGGTGATGGAGGTGGTTTCAGATGTCTGTGCTGCTAAAGTTGTGTTTGGGCCTGAGCTGCCCCCTGAGATGATCTTCACAAGGAATTTTGAGGCAATCTTGCACTCAGAAATATGCTTTGAAATCCCCAAGCCAATACAGGTGTTGCCCTTGCAATCTGTTCTGCTCTCTAAAAGAAGCTGGGACTTGTCCTTTGAGGTGCCAAGCCTGCCCTATTATAACACTGCACTGGAGCACAGGCCGGTGGCTAGGGCTCTTTTTCCAGTTCAACAGATTGAGTCATCTCCTATTGATGAGGCAGAGCAGTTTAGTGAGCCACCTGAACAAGATGGAGTTGAGCAGAGAAAGGTTAGAAGGCCCAAGAAAACCATGGCTCCCACTCCAGTTGTGGAAACTTCAGTAAGAAGGTGCACTCGAGGATCTCTGCAGAGAGATGGCTACAAACCAACTTTTCAGGAGCTTCCAATGCAGGTAAAGAGGAGGAAGCCCAAGGCCAAGCCCTTCTCAGCTACAGTGTCACAAAACATGCAGGATGAGCCAATTGAAGATCTTCCACCACCTACTCCCATACCCAAGCTGCAGCAGATTGGCCAGGAGTTGGGCATTGCTGATGATCTCATTACTGTGGAGCAGCTTATGGCTGATCCCTCTACTCCAATAAACAGTACTATCAATGTTTAGTTGTCAACTAGCTAGTTGGGGGTGGAAAGTGTTCTGTTTATCAGAGTTTTTGTCTTCTATTTCTGTCTGTAATAATCAAATTGTTTCATGCTGGACATGTGCGCTTGTTGAGGATGGTGGCATTAGGTGTCATCAGAATATTTTATCAACTCCTTTTGGTTTAAATGAGTAATGCTTATAAGAACTGGAGTGTCTTATGCTGGAATGTTAGGGGTTTAAATTCTGAACCTAGGCAAAGAGCTGTCAGACAGAAGTTGGAGGAAAGTCAGTGTGTTACTGCCTGCCTCCAGGAGACCAAATGTGCATCTTTTGATTTCAGATCTATTAGATCCTTTTGCCCTAAAAGATTTGATAGCTTTGCTTTTTCCCCTTCCGAGGGAGCTTCTGGGGGCATTTTGGTAGTCTAGAATTCTTTAGTTTTTTGGGGCACTTAGTTGAAATTCAAAAGTTTGCAGTTGTACTTCAGTTTACCTCCAAGCAAAATAATGAGCACTGGTCTCTTGTTTCTGTGTATGGTCCATGCCAAGGGGAGGCTAGGGACATTTTTGTCAGCTGGTTATATAACTTGCAAATTCCAATGGGTGATAACTGGCTCTTGGTGGGTGATTTCAACTTCATGAGATCTCTGGAGAATAGAAATTTACCTGGTGGTGACCTGAATGATATATTCATTTTTAATGAAATAATTGCACATCTTGGGCTGCTTGAGTTGCCACTTAAAGGGAGATCTTATACATGGTCTAACATGCAGGATAATCCTTTGCTAGAGCAGTTAGATTGGTTTTTTACTTCTGCGGATTGGATATCTTCATATCCCATGACTGAAGTGTTGCCATTGGCTAGAACTGCATCTGATCATGTGCCATGTGTGGTGACAATTAAGACTTCTATTCCTAAATCCTCTATATTTAGGTTTGAGAATTACTGGGTTGAGCTTGAGGGGTTTATGGAGTGTGTAAAGCAGGCTTGGCAGAAGCCTTCCCACAAAACTCATATCACTGCTAGAATTGCTGACAAATTTAAAACCTTGAGAGGGGCCCTAAAGAGATGGGAGATGAGTTTCTCTAAGCTTAAAATACTGATTTCAAAGTGCAATGAGGTCATTTTATGTCTTGATGGCCTTGAAGAGACTAGACCTTTATATCGACCTGAATTTAATGTCAGGAAGGTGGTCAAAATGCATGTGGAAAAACTTTTGCATCTTCAGTTTGTATACTGGAAGAAGAGGTGTACAATCAGGTATATAAAACTTGGTGGGGAGAATACCAAATTTTTCCATGCTATGGCCACTGAGAGGCATAGAAGAAATTCCATTGCTTCTCTGACAGACATTGATGGGACTGTTGTCTCTAGTCATTCTCAGATGGAGGGCATCATATGGAATTGTTTTAAAAATAGAATGGGAGTTTCTACTGGTATAGTAATGGGTTTTGACCTGAATGCTCTGCTGCAACCAATTGATGGTCTAGAATTCTTAACTGAACCATTTACAAAGGAGGAAATGGATGACACTGTCAAGCATATGCCCATTGACAAGGCCCCTGGTCCAGATGGTTTCAATGGGTTATTTTTCAAGAAATGTTGGCACATTATTTGTCATGATTTTTATGAGCTGGCTGAAGCTTTTCATAATGGCACTGCAAAGTTGGAGAACATAAATGGTTCTTATATTACATTCATCCCCAAAAAATTGCCCCTTGAAGGTGTTGGTGATTATAGTCCAATTTCCTTGACTGGGATGGGCCTCAAATTTCTGTCCAAAATGGCTGCTAACAGGTTTCAGAGGATAATTATGGAATGTATACATAAGAATCAATATGGTTTTATTAAAAGCAGGACAATACAGGACTGTATTGGCTGGTCACTTGAATATCTGCACCAATGCCATCAATCAAAGAGACCTATTGTTATTCTTAAACTGGATTTTGAGAAAGCCTTTGATTCCATTGAACATGAAGCTATCATGCTCATTCTCAAGCACAAGGGATTCAATCAGAAATGGATTTCCTGGGTTAAGCAATTGCTGACAACTAGAACTTCTTCTGTACTCTTAAATGGAGTACCTGGAAAACAGTTTCTTTGCAAGAAGGGAGTTAGGCAAGGAGACTGTCTTTCACCCCTGCTCTTTGTGATTGCTGCTGACCTTTTGCAATCAGTAGTAAATGATATGTTCAAAAGGGGTATTTTGAAGTTGCCAATCCCATGTCATGACCAAGACTATCCTATAGTGCAGTATGCTGATGATACCCTAATCATCCTACCAGCAGACAGAGCTCAACTTTTGGCTCTCAAGGACATGCTTCATGTGTTCTCCACCTCTACTGGTCTAGTGGTCAATTACCACAAATCTTCCATGGTACCTATTAATGTGGATGAGAACACTACCATCAGTTTGGCTGCTGCTTTTGGCTGTCAAGTTGGCAAGATGCCCTTCACATATCTTGGACTGCCTGTTGGTACTACCAGACCCAAAATGGTGGATTTCATGCCCCTTGTTGATTGCATGGAGAGAAGAATGACAGCTAGCTCTTCTTTCTTAAATCAGGGGGAAAGGCTTCAGTTCTTAAATTCTGCTTTATCTTCCATGCCCATTTTCTATCTTGGCAGCCTGCTTGTTCCTGCAGGGATTTTAAAACAATTGGAGAGAATTCAAAGGCAATGCTTGTGGAGAAAGCACAGAGATGAGCCCTCGCCATCCTTGGCAGCTTGGGACCTCATTTGTAGGCCAAAAAACAAGGGAGGGCTGGGTATCCTAAACCTGGGTGTACAGAACATGGCTCTCTTGATGAAACATTTACAAAAATTCCTAAATAAGGTGGACCTGCCATGGGTCTCTCTTATTTGGGATACATATTATCACTCCTCTATTCCACAGGGTACTGATAGTTGTGGATCTTATTGGTGGAAAGATATATGTAAACTGCTGGATCATTTCAGGTGCACATCTTGGGTTCAGATCAACTCTGGGAATTCAGCTTTGTTTTGGTCTGATAAGTGGAAGATTGATGAAACAGTGGTCACCTTGCAAACTAGATTTCCAAGGCTCTTTTCTTATGTCAAGGATCCTTGGATTACAGTCTTTGAGGCTTTCCAATCACAGAACTTAACACAGTTATTTCATTTACCCCTATCTGCACAAGCTTACCAGGAGTGTCTGACTGTGCAAAATCTGATGACCCATTGTAATAGGGAAGTGGAAGCAAAGGACATTTGGTTCTGGCAGGGATCTAGCCAGCCTTTTAAGCCTAAACTGTTCTACTCCTTCTTGCACTCCCACATGTCTTTCAACCCTCTCCTTTTGTGGATTTGGAGATCTTCTTGCACAATGAAAATCAAGGTGTTTGCTTGGATGCTAATCATGGATAGACTAAACACCAAAGACATGGTTGAAAGAAGGCACTGGCATTTGGAGGATGGGGTCAATTGTGTTCTCTGTCCTTTGGCGACACGTGAGACCAGAAACCACCTATTCTTTGAATGTAATTTCAGTGTTAGAATATGGAATTACCTACAAATTACATGGCCACCTGGAGAGGATATGTCCACAATTGTCATGCAAGCAAAGCAAGATTTTGCTAAACCTTTCTTTACAGAGGTTGTCTTTGTTGCTTGCTGGAATATTTGGATCATGAGAAATGCTAGAGTTTTTCGGCATGAGAGACCAAGCTTTAATAGATGGAGAAGTGCCTTCATCCATGATATTTCCCTCATGCAGCATAGAGTCAAGCAAAGATACAAGGAGGAGCTGATTAGATGGATTTCTTTCTTGCCTCCTTGAGATTTTATTGTCTAGTTTCTTAGTGTAGCTTTTATTTCTCTATGTTGTTTAGACTAGATTACCTCTTGTAATCCATGTACTTTCATTCACTCTCTACTAATAAATTCTTAATGCTGTGGGGGGTTTTCCCTACAGTCACCAGTCGAAAAAAAATTGAGAAGCGCAAAGCTCTTGGGCGCCCTGGCATCGATCCCAGGATGGCTTCCAAACAAAAGAAGCTTGCTGTGACACCGACTAAAGCACCAAGGCAGGAGGAACCTCACATTGTCTTCCTTGCTAGCATGACATGCTCGAAGCCTAAGGTCCCCTCAGCAGCTTCTAAGCTGAAAAAGACAAGGGCAGCTGAAGCTGAAGCCAAGAAGCGCAAGCACAAGGACGCATCTGACGATGCCCCTTCCAAGAAGAAATTGAAGACTAAGGGAACTAAGTCTTCAAGGAAAGATCATCCTGTGGCCTCCCAGCCTCTCATTGTTGAACCTATCTTAATTGCTCCTCCTTCTGCCACCAACCAAGATTGACGTGTTGTGATCCACCAGCCTGCTTCCACAGAGGCTCATGTAGATGAACAAGTTCCAGCTGTTGACCCCAACACAGCTGAAGCCATTGGTCACGAAGACAATGTTGTTGATGATGATGTCCTTCCTCAACTCGAGCACCACTTGGTATCATTTCCTGCTCCAACGAGCAGTGAATACATTAGCATTGGTCGTCCATTGACGCCAATCTCTTAAGATGACTCCTGGGATGAGTGCCCGCAAGAAGAAACACCAGTTCATGATGAAACACCCTGTACTCCACCAACGCAAGTTACCAATCCAGTACTGAATGACGACAACTACATGGAGACCACTCCATCACCAAAGGCGTCGCCCGAGTTTCAACGGCTTCACAAAGGTCTCAGGCCATCTGTCTACATGTCCACCATCCCAGAAGAAGATTCACAACAATCTAGTTTAGTGGCACGTCAAGTGTTCCCTGAAGAGAATCCTTCTGTGACGGTTCCTGTGTCTAAAGCCAAAGTTGCTGAAGACATTCCGGCTGCATCAACCGATGAAGAAGAAAGAAGAGAAGAGAGAGTTGCCACACCCCCCGCCCCAGACCAAGTCATTCTCGAGGAGAATGTGATTATGCCAGACCCTCCGGTCATTGACCAAATGGAGGTTGAGAACAATGAGGCTGCCACAAACACTACTGAAGCCAATGACGCTGTCATGGCTGAAGACTGATACGTCTCCAACGTATCTATAATTTTTGATTGTTCCATGCTATTATATTACCTGTTTTGGATGTTTATGGGCTTTACTATACACTTTTATATTATTTTTGGGACTAACCTATTAACCGGAGGCCCAGCCCAAATTGCTGGTTTTTTTTTTTGCTTATTTCAGTGTCGCAGAATAGGAATATCAAACGAAGTCCAAACGGAATGAAACCTTCGGGAGAGTTATCTTTGGAACAAATGCAATCCAGGAGACTTGGAGTGGACGTCAAGAAACAAACAAGGAAGCCACGAGGCAGGGAGGCGTGCCCCCACCCTCGTGGGCCCCTCATGGCTCCCCTGACCAACTTCCTTTGCCTATATATATCCATATACCGTGAAAACATCCAGGAGCACCACAAAACCCTATTTCCACCACCGCAACCTTCTGTACCCGTGAGATTCCATCTTGGGGCCTTTTCCTGCGCTCCGCCGGAGGGGGAATCGATCACGGAGGGCTTCTACATCAACACCATAGCCTCTCCAATGAAGTGTGAGTAGTTTACCACAGACCTTCGGGTCCATAGTTATTAGCTAGATGGCTTCTTCTCTCTCTTTGATTCTCGATACAAAGTTCTCCTTGATCTTCTTGGAGATCTATTCGATGTAATTCTTTTTGCGGTGTGTTTGTCGAGATCCGATGAATTGTGGGTTTATGATCAAGATTATGTATGAACAGTATTTGAATCTCCTGTGAATTATTTTATGTATGATTGGTTATCTTTGCAAGTCTCTTCGAATTATCAGTTTGGTTTGGCCTATTAGATTGATCTTTCTTTCAATGGGAGAAGTGCTTAGCTTTGGGTTCAATCTTGTGGTGTCCTTTCCCAGTGACAGCAGGGGCAGCAAGGCACGTATTGTATTGTTGCCATCGAGGATAAAAAGATGGGGTTTATATCATATTGCTTGAGTTTATCCCTCTATACCATGTCATCTTGCCTAATGTGTTACTCTATTCTTATGAACTTAATACTCTAGATGCATGCTGGATAGCGGTCGATGTGTGGAGTAATAGTAGTAGATGCAGAATCATTTCGATCTACTTGTCGCGGACGTGATGCCTATATACATGATCATGCCTAGATATTCTCTTAATTATGCACTTTTCTATCAATTGCTCGATAGTAATTTGTTCACCCACCGTAATACTTATGCTATCTTGAGAGAAGCCACTAGTGAAACCTATGGCCCCCGGGTCTATTTTCCATCATATAAGTTTCCAATCTACTTTATTTTGCAATCTTTACTTTCCAATCTATATCATAAAAACACCAAAAATATTTATCTTATTATTATCTCTATCAGATCTCACTTTTGCAAGTGTCCATGAAGGGATTGACAACCCCTTTATCGCGTTGGTTGCAAGGTTCTTATTTGTTTGTGTAGGTATGAGGGATTTGCGTGTAGCCTCCTACTGGATTGATACCTTGATTCTAAAAAACTAAGGGAAATACTTACGCTACTTTGCTGCATCACCCTTTCCTCTTCAAGGGAAAACCAACGCATGCTCAAGAGGTAGCAAAGACCATGTGGAGCCTGAAGCTAATGTTGTGCCTGAAGTCAGTGTGAATCTTGAAGCTGCTGTGACGGTGGTCCCCACTGACGACACTGTTCCTCCCCCAAGGCCTCACACTATGGAAACGGCTTACAATCGTGATGGGGAGTTGGTCACAGTTTGCTGGCCAATCATGGTTCCTCCCACTGCTCCCGGTCCACAATATGACTATTATGTGGAGCAACGACCACAGGTTCAGAAGCCAAAGCCCAGGCTGCCAAGGCTTCCAGGTGCTGCTACATCACCAGGATCATTCAGCGTGAACAGCATCAGAGCACACAATACCTTCTTTGATAAGGACAAGAACCCATACTCGAAGCCAAAGTTCTCTTCGGATCGCTTCTAGAGCCATCAACAGCGCAACTATTACTCATGTGTCCTCTACAATCAAGAGAGAATCTTTTCTCACATGCGTCTTGATTGTGAAGCGATTGCTGGGCTCCCCTGTCTTGAAGAAGCTCTGGACTGCTTTCTGGATGCTGGTCTTCTGCAATTTGTCACTGGCAAAGAGCACTGGAATGAAGAGCTTCTGTTGCAGTTCTATGCTACTCTTCATATTCGTGGCTACAACAGGGATCCGAAGACATGGATCCTCGAGTGGATGACAGGAGATGTGCACCATGAAGCTAAATCTCAAGACATCATCGAGATTACCTCCCTGCCCACTCGAGGTGAATTGTATGAGCCTAGTTGCCAGCATCATAGAGAAGAACTGCAAAGTATTTTTCAGAGGCCTGAACCCAATATGAGTCAGATGCTCAGCATGATGGAGCCATTGCCCCAAGATGCAGAATACCCCCAAGGAATTCTTTGTCAAGGACCCCGAGTACTTGCCCCGCACATTCTATCATATATTGAGGCGTACTCTATGGCCAATCAAGGGACATTCTTCTGAAGCCAAACTCGAAGGGGCCATGAAGACTTTGGTCTTCTATATTGTCAATGGCATTAGATTCAACTCCCAGGATTTCTTCATCCGACAACTTGCTGCATCTAGGATTGATCTATTTGGCATGAAGTTCTATGCTCCATGGGTGATGCGCCTGATCAAACTCCACTCTTCTGTCGACTATCAGCCTTCAGCACGCAACCACCTGAGGTTGATCTGCCAGTTGAAGCCATCTACCCCGAGCCTGCCAAGGAGCCGCTATATCTTCACAATGTTGATCATCAAAGCTTCACGCAACCAATAGAAGGAGTTCATGTACCCAATGCTGCTATTCCTGCTTATCCTCTGGCTGGCAATGTGCGTATGCCTCATCGAGCAAATACTGAAGCCACTGCCAGTACAATTGCTCAAAGGCCTCAGAAGCGTTCTCGTGTACTCAATAACCAAGAGATGCTTGTGGCCTTACATCAGAAGCAGGACAAGCACCACGACTGGCTAAAGCGTCAGATGCAGAGTCTCTTGGTGGATGTCAATCGTATTCGCAACCTGGCCACCAAGAACTCATTTTTTGCCCATGAAACCTCACGGCGGTCCTGGAAGAGCCTCACTCTGCTGTGTTCTAAAGACGATCTTCGCAGATGGCTTTGCCGAGGTCTTCAAGTTTGATTTCTGGCCTCCACAAAATGCAAGCTGGCGCTGCACTCCCTCACTTGAAGATTCTGAGTATTCATCTTTGGCTGCAACTATTGTTGCGAATGTCGTCGATGAAGAAGACGACACCACTTCACCGACCATGGCTACACTGCATCTCGACACTGCATCAGACCCTTCTGCACCACCAAACTCCAACGTCGACCCTGCTCCTCCATCTGCTCCTTCTGGGAATGAGTAGATGCTCTATGTCTTCAAACCTTTTTGGTCATTACTGACAAAAGGGGGAGAAGCATATGAGTTGACAGTCTTCAAGCGGGTCCTCATGGGTGGTTGCATTATTTTGCCAAGTATTTACAACTCTCGTCTTTTGATACATTTGGTTCTTTGAGTTGTAACACTTAAACTAGATGGTCGGCTGCTACTTTTTTTGCTACTCTGTGATGCGATGATAAATTCCGCATGAAGTCATTTTGTAGATGTCCATTTTCCATTATGCATGTCATTATCTTCATTATCTATGTATATGCATAATGTATTGTCTTCACACTTTGAAGATGGCCTCCACAAAGCAAAACCTGCCATGTGCATTTACATTCAAAAGAAAATCATTTATATGCACATCTTCAGGGGGAGCCTCGTCATATGTATGAAGACAATACTCACAACACTAAACTTTCACATAATTTTATCCCCGTTGAAAACTTCAACCAGTTTGTCATCAATCACCAAAAAGGGGGAGATTGTAAGTGCATCTAGTGCCACCCCTAGTTGGTTTTGGAGTATTGACGACAAACTTGGTTGAGGGACTAATGTGTTTGTGAGAATTGCAGGATAACATAGGTAGCAGTCCTATATTGATTCGGTTTACCTACCGGAGATGACCCCTAAAAATGTGTGAAGACATTGAAGACAATGGTGGTCTGTGAACATATTCACATTGAAGACTATGACAAGAGAAAACATCACATGAAGACTATGGAGTGCGAAGACATAGTTGTTTCATAGTTTCCTTTTCTTCTTTGTTGAATCATAGGAACCACCGTACTGTTAAGTGGGGTCCAAGTGAACAAAGTCAGAGTGACTGAAGTGATGCTCAACAAAATCCTATGTCTTCGAGCGAAGACAATGAGAGTTAATCTTATCCAAAGCTGGATGAGTCAGCTTTACTTGTAGCCCAAGATAAGCTGCCGTGTGTGTTTGAAATCTGACTATTGGACACGTGTCAGTTCCTTAGTGATCCAGGGTCATTTTGGACAAATCAGGTCGGGTTGCCTCCTGGATATAAATAGCCCACCCCCTACACCATAAATTGGTGGCTGCTCAGAGTTAGTTCACGACTTTTGTCGTTTGAGAGCAGCCCACCTCCGAAGCCTTTGAGAGAGTAATCCTTGCAAGGACAAAGCCCAAAACACCCAGAGCCAAAGAGTTTTAGGCATCACTGAAGTCTTTCTGTTCGCGTGATCTGAGGACTTATTACACTTGAGGACTGTGAATCCTCCAGCCGGTTAGGCGTAGCGTTCTGAGCATCCAAGAGTCATTGTGGATTGCCAGTGAACAAAGTCTATGAAGGTTTGGAAGTCTCCCTTGAAGACTTTCCAGAGTGATTGGGCGAGTACTAAGTGTTCTTAGCTCAAGGGGAATAAGGTGAAGACGCGGTCTTCCGAGTTGAATCTTAGGCTCCCTAGCCAGACGTACAGTTGTCACAACAACTGGAACTGGTCCAACAAATCCCTGCCCTCTCCGAGCAACTGGTTCCATCTTTCACCTCTCTTTACTTACAGTTTGTCTTCATGAAGTCATTGCCCATTAGTCTGATCTGATTGACTTCACTGAGTGAAGACTGTTTACTGTTTGGTTTCATACTATCTTCCATCCTGATCCATACTACCTAGCTACTGATAGTCTTCGTGCTTTCACTACATTGCTTACTTGACTATGGCTTGTCTAGTGTAGTCTACCTTCCGCTGCATATCAATAGGTTCATTTCTGTTGTTTGTCTTCAAAACATTCGTGTTTTGAATACTTTCATAAAAATCGCTTATTCACCCCCCTCTAGTCGAATATTAGCACTTTCAGGCCACAATATTCAATTGAACAAACAAACAAGAATATCCCATTTTGAATCAGCACGCAAAAAACAAATTCGCCACAATATTCAATTGAACAAATAGTGTCCACATGAAGAACATTCATCAAATTTTGCAACAATTGCAATTGAACATATGGTAGCTAAGTGCCAATGATTTGTCCACACATATATGCGTTACATAATTAATCATAGTGTACGAAATACGAAGACCTCATCAGATGGAAAACAATGGATCCATGCGTATATGTTTAGCGGTAACTCTTACTCAATGTTTCAGGAGAACACATGCTGAAATCTTCATTATCACTAGTGGGATTGATGTAGTGATTCAGAAAGAAGTCGCTGATAAATCTCCGAACCATCAGCAATTCACCAGCCGGGAGCGGTTCAGGGGTCCTCGGTTCTAAGATGAGCTGCAATATTTTTAAGATCAGAATGTGCCATATGAGTGGAGTAGAAGATATTAATTAAAATAGACTTACTGGTACTAATTCGCAAGGATCAACACAACTATTAGCAGATTTGCAGATGGAGATCATGTGTCTACAAACATAGTATCCACAAAGGTTGGTCCCACTTCTTGCTGAGGACACTAAACTTTTTTGTACATAATTAGTCATGTATTTGTCCTGTTAGGAACAAGCTAACCGGTGTTAGATGTATTATTTTTCTTTGGACAAAATATAAAGAGGTTTAATCAGAAGCTTGAACATTTGACTAGCGTAAGAAAAGGTATTTGCAGACTATTGGATAAATTTTCCGAAAGTAACGGATTTCAGTGTGTTACCGGAGAAACGATCTCGTGCTGCAGAGGTAGTTCCCTCTTCAACAGGTTCCCTAGTTTAGTTTTCCACAATGCGAGCACACTGCAAATGAAAATGAATTTTGACAACATCAATTATTGAACCAGATATGAATATAAATTAATTTCAACATCATAGAATTCAATACCTATCCATGAATTGCTGAAGATGCGTCAGATCCTGAGCGTTTGTTGACTCACTGAGAGAATCGATGTAGTAAACTGTGTTCTTGTTTGGAACAATGGATACCAATATCCAGTGACGGCTACATATTAAGAAAGCCATGAACTTACAAATTATGTCAAAATCTGAAAGACAAATCAGTGTATGCGTGGTTGTTTACTTGATTCACCTTTCATGATATGGCCAGAGAAATGATTCTGCATGGGACGTGTTTTCGAAGATACGGACAACCGTGTTAACGGCCTAGTCCCGTTCGTCCTTACCATGCAATTTTGTGCCATTTGCTAATGCGTGATCTATGAAATACACACTCTCCCTTTTTCTTCTCTGCATGTTCAATCCCCTGAGAGGAATAAAATGCAGTTAGCTGTTTATCATTTACAACATTGTATGGAGAAGTTGATCAGAGTTTGTTAAGTACTTACAAAATCAGGCATCTAACAAGAGTGGCATCAAGCTCGTTGAAGTTGAAGAAGAGATGTAAGTACTCGAAACTCACATCGAATGAACCAGCATCATGTCGGAAATGATCTCTGTTGAAGTGGACTAGCAAACCATGATGACCTGTTGACATTTGATCCATGCAATATTCATGTAACTTGCGGCAACTGGAGCTGCACTCATCAAAGTATTCGCCAACAAGAAATGGCTGGCCATGGACGTATTTCCCTACTTCAAGTACATCTGCTTTACTTTTAGCAAGCGCCAGTTCTACTTCTTCATCATCCATCTCGTCAGAAATAATATTACTCCCTGATTTGAACAATCTGCTGCTAATTTGGTTCTGGGCGATGAGTTCTTTAAGCAAGAGGCAATCGTTCTCTTTCTTCTTCACCCTCCCGCCGCGCTTCGTCGCGGGTGTAGGCTTTTTGGCCACTTCCTTCTTGGTACTTGAAGCATTTCTAGCAGAACGTCTGGTTTCCTGCAAGGTAGACTGCCGAGACGGTGAAGCTTTGACGGACTGCTTAGCAGATGGTTTATCTTTGCCAGACCACTGAACTACTACTGTGACGGACTGCTGGGTTGTAGGAGCAGAGGCACCGGATTGCTGACCATGCATTGAAGCTAAGTCTGGTTTCTGCGCAGGTGGTGCCAACTTGTCGATGTGCTGAGGAGGCCATGCCAACGCGTTGGTTTGCTGAGCAGGAAGTGCTGACGCGTTGGTATGCTGATCAGGCGACTGCGGACCGACGGACTGATGAGCAGTCGGTTCTGGACCTACAGACTGCTTAGCAGGTGGTTCCGAAGCATCAGACTGCTTAGCAGTCCGTTCCACCAGGTTGGTCTGCTGAGCATGTGCTACAGCTGGGTCTCCCCCCGCTGCTTCAGCGGCCGGCATCTGAACCGGTGGTGCGTCTTCAACAGTTGTAGGCCTTACCACTGGCTGCTTTGGCACGGAGGATGACATGGCCTTTACGCCACAAAGTCGGATCAACTGATCACAGGTTGATGCATCAGCCGTCGGATTACGAGTATTAGGTTCTTTGGGGGAAGCACGCGAGAGATGCTCTGGCAAGGAGAGCGTCACCGGTTGAGGGGCGACATTGGTTGCTCTTGGCGGGGCTTCAGGGATCTCATTGATGAACTTTATTTCCTTTCGTGGCCACTGGATGTGATGTAACAGTGTTTCCCCCAAGGTCCTTTTCTCATGAAGGTCTCCTAGGACATTCTTGAGGGAAAATTCATTGAATCCAGGCTTTACTTCAGTCACGTAACACTTCACACAGCCCGGCTTCAATGGCAAGTTGTCCAACAAGAGTCCCTCTTCCAAGAAGGGTGGACAAACCCAGGCTGTTGCACATTTCAATGTACCTTCATAATGTGTAAGCACACCCTTCAGTCTATCTTTCATTCCAGATAGATCAGATATAGCATCATCATGAGCAGCTGCAGTCTCAGTGTCGCTGGGGTCAGCTGATGCACAGCTACTCTTATGTTGTGTTGTCGCGCAATAAGCAACATCCTCCATGCCTGCCTCCCCTCCCATCTGCTGGCTATCTGTCAGTGTTACAGTCTTCCCAATCATCATTGACTGCTCAACATCCTTTCGAACAGCCGAATACATTTCCTTCCTCAACCTTTCATACAATTCATTCTTCTTCATTTCACTCTTTGCTTTTTTCATGCTGAGCCTCTCTTCTTTGCTGAGTGTGAAAGCCCTCTTGTGCGGTACATTAACACATATACCCCTAGCACGGCCAGGGGGCTCTTTTGTTTCTAGAGCAATGGACAGAATGTCACGTGGCCCTGAGTTCCTGTAGAACCTTCCAGGGATCTTGGAAGCCTCTACCATCACTTGATACAATTTTTCGTCATGTGAGTTTTTAAAGTAATAAGTTCCGTCATCACGCCTCATTGCACGTGCCCGCAAGTAGTCTCTAGCGCATTCGCTCCTGATTTCACTAAAGGCCAGTTCCCCACCCACCGCTACTTCTTCTTTGTCCTCCTGGTCCCATATTGGTTTCATGCAATAGTATCCTGCCACACCCATACGGTGGGTGTGTGTGTTTCTTCTGAAGTTCCGATTGCTTGAAACTCTTCTCAGCAAACTCTTTAGTTACCCTGACCCTTTTGAATTCTGCCCAGTTTGCCTTTGTAATTTGGGGGTATGTGGGGATTGGGTTATTGCCTTCACTCAAGTACTTCTTGTACAGCACGTGCTTCCAGTTTCTCCAAGCATCCATAGCCTTCTTCAGTGCAGCGTGTTCCACCTGCCTTCTCCACTGCTCTGGAACATTGAAATGATCCATGATCTCCCGGACTATCCGTCGCCGTGTTTCTGTGTCAGCCTTCCGAAACCCCGGCAGATTTATGTTGAGCCTTGCCCTACCAACAAATCCACACACACTCCTGAACCTCGTGCATGCTTTATATGGTTTAGTTGGATCCCAAGACTTTATATCGATCTTAGTTACTTCATATACACCTTTAGGCTGGTGTGTGGGCTTCCTTGGAGCGTACCTCCGTGTCCTGACCGGAAGGGTAATTGCTGCATCTCTATCCCGTTCAAGATTACTTAATCCCTCACCATCTTCTGAAGACACAGGGTTGTCGGAATCAGATGAAGATACATCGCCTGAAGCATGAGTGATGTCACTGCTATTCGGCATCTATAGAGAACACATGTGAAACTCAGGAAAGGAGGATAAGCATAAAACTAACAACTTGGTATCAATCTTTCTAAAAATGGCATGCAATAATTTGGAAAATGTACGGCTAATTTGTTAAGTTTGTGTGACTCGGGCGCCCGCGATTTATAAATCAGTAGTAACTTATTGGAACAAATACAGCTTATATGTACTGGTTAGGAAGGTAGATAATTAACATATATACACTCTCTGTTATTTTATAGCCAATTTGGGAACATAGGGAACAAAATAGGAAGAGGGATTGTGAGGAAATATGCCTCACCGCGATGGAGAGCAGTAACTAACAGGCTTCTAAATGCAAACCCGGCCGGACCACAGGAGAGGTGAGGATTACATCATCGACATGCTCAAGGGTGGCTGGCGAGCAAATGAAGACAGCGAGGTGTGGGCAGCCGCGTCTTGGGAACGGTAGTGGAGGTAGGCTTGACGCCGAAGAGCGAGCACACGGTCGGGGTGAGCACACCGACGCCGGAGATGGTTCTGATGTGGATCTGGGGGAGGGGGAGCTGGCGATGGAGATTGGGTGGACTACTTGAGTGAAACACGGGCGTGCCATGGGGGGTGTTGGCGGCCCAGGTGAAAAGGGTGGTAAATATCCCCGGTCATCGTGCGGAAAGGCCTATGCAAATGATTGCCTCTAAGCGTTCGTGTGCACAAAGAGAAAAAATTCATTTGAAATGAAGACTTACTAATTTTGAAATGAAGACGTGAGTTCATCGTTTCGCCTCTAAATTTTTCCCACATTAAGCAATCACCATTATACCACGTGTTTGATTTGCTGGTGATTTCAGGTCTCGTGTGCTATATATAAGACATTTTTTTGGCATTTACCGTGCATTTTGGCATACAAATTAAATTCCTAGGCGGACTGCATTTCCTATCAAAAGGGATGAGGATTGCCGTTCGATCCGGGAGCATCCAAAACGGTGCAGACGTACGATCCGTGGGGTTTGGGTTCTGGCCAATCAGAACGCACGACTCAGATCGCTTGTGCAGCAAGGGGGGGGCATCGGCCACGGTTTGGTAGGCACACGGCTTTTGTGAGTGAACCGTGTGCAATTTGAAAACATTTACATTAACTAACAGCGTAATCGAGTGGTGAAGGAGTCGTCGGAGGAGGAGGAATTGCATAAAAAATCACAACCGGAACTACATCTATTGTCGAAAGGGATGAGGATCGCCGTTTGATCTGGGAGCATCCAACGGTGCAGACGTACGATCCGTAGGGTTTGGATTCTGGCCAATCAGAACGCATGACTTAGATCGCGCGCGTGGCAGGGGGGCATCGGCCAAGGTTTAGTGGACACACGGCTCTCGTGAGTGAACCGTGTGCTATTTGAAAACATTTACATTAACTCACAACATTTTTTTGTTTGAATGAAAACATGAGTTCATCGTTTCGCCTCCAAATTTTTTTCCCACGGTAAGAAATCAAGATTGTACCCTTTTCAATTTTCTGGTACATTTTACCTGGCGGCAGGCCTCGCTAGCAATCTCAAACTTTGAATATATGAAAAAAGAAAAGAGATCTCGTTTATATATACTATAGTATCATGCATATGATACTATATAGTGTATGATACTACATATGTACCTTCTTATAGTGCATATATATAGTATCATAGTGCTAGTATATATATACCATAGATGACCATATTTATGGCCATGTACATGACACAAAGTAGTATAACATTTATATTATATATGTTACACTACCTATATATGTTACTGCTTCTTTGCCACGCATCATCATATTTGCTATTCTCAAGTGCATGATACCGGCTATGATACCCCCACTATGGCCACCCCCAAGGTTGGTCGTAATGGGAGTATGAAGCGGCATCATATGCATGCCAACTAGACTTTTTGGATGATGTGGCACACAGTTAAATGAGGAAAGAGAGAGTGTGGGACGGGTATCATATCATGATATATTGTATCACATATTAAATGTTGTACTACTTTATGTCATGCATGGCAAATTAATATATAAGGCAACCTAAGATACTAAGACTGGCCACAATGGGTAGTGTAACATGTGCCCATGTTACTACTCCATGTTACTACCTCTATAGTGGGGAGTAACATATGTGTGGTAACATGCGCAACACTTCATTTATTAAGCCATAGACTCATCTTGCCTTGATATGTGTGATGTTACTCATACTATTAGACTAGCTACAATGGGAGTAACTTCAGCAGTAACATCAAGTCCAACTAAGCAAATATGCTTATGTGGCAATGAGTTAATGAGGAGAGGTAGTTTGAGTAACTTAGCTAGTTACCGTAACATCACATGTCTCAATGCACTATGAGTCTATAACCTAATAAATGAAGCTTTGCATGCATGACACCACACTTATGTTACTACCCACTATGAAGGTAGTAACATAGTCTAGGGACATGTGTATGTTACTAGTGTATGTTACTATGCACTGGGGCTAGTCTTAATTAGTAACTAGCTATGTTACCACATGCCTCTCTTTCTTCATTTATTGCTTGCCACACCATCTATTTTATCTAGATATGTATGATGTTACTACCTATGTTACTACCATTATGGGTATACGTAGTCTAACTTATGATACTATGCGCGCATTACAGAGGTAGAGCTAGTACCCCCTCCCTCCTGGTTTATTAGGCCTCTCAGCAACACAAGCATGCATGTCCCTTTTTATAAGGCCCCGCTTTGGAAAGGTGCATGCATGCAACCATTTCATTGGTTGCATTGAAAGCCATTGTTGTTGGTGCCATGGTTGGAAAATTAATACACTTCATGCATGCTTTTTCATTGGCTGCATGCATGTGAGAGAGTGCATTGAGAGTGGAATGGAATAATTAATGTGAGCAAATTACTATGTGTCTTGGTCTAAGAGAAGTTGTCTTTAGGCCTAACAAACCCGGACGGGGGGAGTATCGATCATATACTAGTATCATGCATGACACATAGGGGGTGTTTGTTTCCAAGGACTTTTTGGTGTAGGGACTAGAAAAAGTCCCTCTTAGAGACTTTTTAATCAAACAGGAGGGACTACTAGGGACTAAAAGTTGTGTTTTGAGACTAAATGAAGAAGACTCTCAAGGAGAGTCTTTTTTGGGACTTTTTGGGACTTTTCCAACAATGCCCCTCCCTGCACCCATGGCCCCACCGCCCCATGGTGTTGTTTGGTTGTTATTTTTCTATATACTAGGGGTAACATGGTCATATTTAATAACCTCTAGGGAGGGACTAGGGACTTTTAGTCCCTGGAAACAAACAGGAGGGACTTTTTAGGGACTAGGGACTTTTTAGTTGGGACTATAGTAAGTCCTAGGACTTATGAACCAAACAGGGCCATAGTAGCATATATATAGCATTTATTATGACACACAGTTTCATGATATGACACTTAACCCTCTCTTTCTTCATTTAATGGGAATGAATTTCAAACACCAGGGCACAGTTGATTCTCGGCAAAACGTTGAGATACTTTGATTTTAAATTCTAGTAAATCTAAAAGTCGTCTGAAATTCATGAAACTTGGCATGCTATCATGGAATGGCACCCGACATGCTGTGGTATTCTTCGTGTCCATTTTGAGAGAAGGCGCACTTGAATAATGACAGCCAACAAAGGCATTTTGAAAAAATAGCTGCCACTTTAATATCTCAAACGTTTGTATAATTCAAATCGTGTGGTTCTGTTAACCATTCACATGATGCCACGTGTCTTGGTTTTAGTGGCTGTAGGAGGTGCCGTGTGGACAGATGCTTGACTGAACGGGAGGCGTGCGAGTGCAGTCCGGTGCGCAGGCTCACTTGGAAGCATACAAGCTGTTCAACATAGGATTTGTGCATCTCTTCAACGCAAACGGTTCAGATTACAGTATGCAAATTAAAGCCAGACTTCGGTGCTAAGCCAAGAGACACTATGATTTGTCAAAATATGTAGCTAGAAATCAATAGCACTATCTATTTTTGCAAATAGAATTCAGTAATTAAGCATAGATTTCATTCATACTAGAGATTAAGCAGTCGTTCTCACTGGGAAGCGAGACAGCCTTGGACTGCCGCCCGCCTCGCTCCCACTGGTCTATATTAATGGCGCCGCCGAGAGGCCGCACCCCCATCCTCGGCACACACACAATTCCTCTCTCTCCGCCTACATCCTCGACGCCGCTCTGATACCTCAAAGCCGTCAGTGTACGAGGATGCCGCCGAAGCGCCCCATCGGAGGGAGTGGTGCCGTCGGGGCTGCTGAAGCACCAGAGCACGGCGTGAATATGGATACAGAGGTTTCCGTCACTGCTGAGGTGGAACGAGGCTGCCAACAAGCGGAGGCGGGTCGAGAAAGAATCGTAAGTGACTCTAGCAGGCCTAGACTTCATCAACAACCTCCCCGATGATATGTTGATAGTCATCATATCCCACCTCCCAATCAAATATCGGGCGAGTATAGACGCCCTTTCCCGGCAGTGGCGCCCCCTATGGCTCCTCACCCTTGTCGACCTCCTCGACGCCCACAAGCTATGCCATGGCTATCGCCAAAGCTTGGATGTGTTCTCCCAGATCCTCGGCAGTTACCATTTCCCAATCAAAGGCGTTATCACGGGCAAGTTCTGTTCCAATGGCAAGGACCGAGCCAAGCTTGACGAGTGGTTCTAATCCCCCGCCATAGATCAGCTCGAGAAGCTCAGTTTTAATGATGGGCATATGCGCTTGCTGCCAACGTCCGCACTCCACTTTGCGCCCACGCCGCGCCTCGCCAAGTTCATAAACTGCCATCCCCCCTAATGAAGCGCCTGCTCTTTTTCTACCATGACTGAAGCACCTCAAGCTCGTTGCCGTCCGCACCCCAAAGGATGACATGGAGCGCCTGCTCCGCAGCTGTACTACACTTGAATTGCTTTGGCTTCAGGCAATGAATTGGTCGAGTACCTTGCACATCACCTCCAGGACTCTCCGGACTATTTATGTGTGTTGCTGGTGCTGCAACGAGGGATCACAAAAGGTTGGACCACAATATGGTCATCCAGGACACACCTTCACTTGAGAGATTACTTGTAGTTGATCAACAAGGTCCAACAAGAATTAATGTCATTTATGTGCCGAAATTGAAAGTGGTGGGCTACTCGTCTTTCAAATACTACAAATTTCAGGTACACAGTTGCCTTATACCTCTCCTTCTTGATATCAGCATTATTTCTACTTTTGAATTCATCTGTCATCCAGCGAAGCTTCACCCAGACCCTGGGCACAGTGAAGGTCTTGGCACTAGAATCTGTCTGCCCCAGCCCTGGACCTAGTTTTCAGTTGCCTGAGATGCTTTCCGTGCCTGAAGAAGTTGTATATCGAGGTGACGTTCCTTTCCTGTTAAATGTTAACCATAAGGGAGTTCAATTTTTTGCACCTTTTCCCAACTTTACAATGACAATGTACTATGATATCTGAAGGAACTTTGGAGGATTTTAGGACATACACCCCCACCCCATATTGGTTGCTTCATTCATATAGTTACAATCGTCCATAAGCATTTCTCCTTTGGATTCATCTATACTAGTTTTCTTAGGGAATTTTTCATCCAATCCAACCTCTTGTGAAGAAGGCTACATGTTTCTAGATTGTAATCAAATGCCCATGTTAATCATGCCAGATCGAAGATGGCACGTTGGTGCATTATACAAATCCTGCAAACCAAATGGGCGTGTAGAAGTGTTCAAAACTGCATGTAGGCACTAACACGTTCTCTTCTTTTGCAGATAATAATAGGCCCGGAGGTGGATAATGTTTATAACGACAATCACATCGAATGCCTGGATCTGCATCTCTCAAATATTACTTTGAACTCCTAATGAGGGACCTTACCAGAGATTACACTCGCCAGGTTCTTTCTTGCCAGACCAAAGGTGTTGAGTGTAATGAGGTTGAACACACATTTAATTAGGAAAGATGAATGGTATGATTATCAGAGCCGGCAGGTACTGCGGAATGGAAGTGCCTCCAAAAATGCCAAACTTTGTATTGGAAGAACATATGGCAAAGCAATTGGAAGTCATAGTGTCAAACCCATACATGACTTGTGAGCGGCTAATCCCTTTTTAGAAATGACGCGGTTTGCAATGTTTGAATTTGGGCGTTGTAATCTTTGAATTTGGACCTTGCAATATTTATTGTATTTGTTATATTGAACCATTTCTGTTCTCTTGTCTCAACGCAAACAGTTCATCCAAGTGAACTGTATGATGTATATCGCACACACCTTCATCTGGCTGCCCGTTTCGGTTGTTCCGCCTCATCACAAACAGTTCATCCGAGTGAACCACATGATGTGTATCACAACGCCTTCATCTGGCTGCTCGTTTCTTTTGTTCCTCCTTGTCACAAACAGTTAATTGAACTGAACCGTATGCCCTTCATCGCACATGGAACCAAAATCTGAACTGTGTTTGATGCATACGCCATCGCAAACGTTTTGGACATTTTTGACGGTTCTCTGACACCATCGTTTGCGATTATTGCATCGCATGCAGTTTCTCAAAGGGTCTCTGATTGTAGTGTCGCGTTAGCAGCATCCTGCAGTAGTGAAGCCACATCACGTTCGCTGACACTGGTAAAAGCAAGGTGTTGGGCTTAGGTAGAGTTGCTATCTCAAAGGATCAACACATGGATAAAGTGATGCTTGTTGAATCCCTTGGATACAACTTAATGTCTGTCTCAATGCTTTGTGATCTGAACATGATTGTGATATTTGGAAAATATCATTTCCTTGTGCTTATGGAATCTGACAAATCTCCAGTATTCGAAGGTTATCGAAGAGGTGATCTGTATATGGTAGATTTCTCCGCAGGACCACAACTTGCCATATGTCTTCTAGCAAAAGCTTCAGAATGTTGGCTTTGGCATCGAAGGCTAGGACATGCGGGCATGAGGAACTTGCACACTCTCATGAAGAAGCATATCATTGGGATCGAGGGCGTCAAGTTCAAGAAAGATCATCTATGTGGTGCTTGTGAAGCTGGGAAGATGACTAGGGCCAAGCTCCCTCAAAGACAGTCATGACTACAAAACGCCCCTTTGAGCTACTACACATGGACTTCTTTTGCCCTACTCACTACTCTACCCTTACTACCACTGCACATCGTTATGACTTTTTTATTGTTATGACTATTCAAGATACACCTGGGTGCACATGATTCTTTATAAGGCTGAAGTGCATGATGTCTTCAGACAATTCGCCAATCGTGACATGACCAACTATGGCATCAAGATCAAGCACATCAGGAGTGACAATGGCATAGAATTCAAGAACACTCACCTCGACACTTATCTTGATACACTTGGCATCACTCATGAGCTCTCTACTCAATACACAACTCAGTAGAATGGCATCGTGGAGCGTGAGCAGGACCCTCGTTGAGATGGCTCGTATGATGCTTGATGAGTACAGGACTCCAAGAAAGTTCTGGCCTGAAGCCATTGACACTGCTTGCCATATCATCAATAGAGTTTATCTTCACAAATTCCTTAAGAAGACATGCTATGAATTGCTCATTGGTAAGAAGCCAAACGTTAGTTATTTCAAAGTCTTCAGTGCCAGGTGCTGGATCAAGGATCCACATCACACTTCAAAATTTGCACCGAAAGCACATGAAGGTTTTATACTTGGTTACGGAAAGGATTCGCACACCTACAGAGTCTTTAACCTCTTTCACTATAAAGTGGTTGAAACTGTAGATGTGCGGTTCGATGAGACTAATGACTCGCAAAGAGAGCACCTGCCAAATGTGCTAGGTGAAGCTTCCCCTAGTGAATCTATCAAGCTGATGGGAATTGGAGAAATCATGCCCACCGAGGAACATGCAAAAGAGGAAATTGTCGTTCCAGCACCCACTACATGTGAAGACAATGCTCAGACTGAAGATAATGCTGAAGATGAAGATAACAATCAACAAGAGCAAAGTATTTTCCCTGTTCATCCTTGAGTCGCCAGTGAAGTTCAAATTGAGAAAATCATCAATAGTATCAATGCACCAGGTCCTCTCACTCGATCAAGAGCAACACAACTAGCAAATTTCTGTGGACATTTTGCATTTGTCTCTATATCTGAACCCAAGAAAGTTGATGTAGCCTTCATGGAACCTGAATGGATTCAAGCTATGGAAGAAGAGCTTCAACAATTTGAGCTAAACAATGTTTGGGAGCTAGTCAAATGTCCTGATCCTTGCAAGCACAATATTGTTGGCACCAAATGGATCAATTGCAACAAGCAAGATGAACATGGTCAAGTCATCAGAAACAAGGCTCGTCTCGTTGCCCAAGGTTACACACAAGTGGAAGGAATTGACTTCGATAAAACCTTTGCTCCCGTGGCTAGGCTTGAAGCCATTCGCATTCTGCTAGCCTATGCTAACCACAACAACATTCTTCTGTATCAAATGGATGTGAAGAGTGTCTTCCTCAATGAAAAAATTGAAGAAGAAGTGTATGTAGCTCAACCACCTGGTTTTGACCATCCAAAGCGTCCTGATATGGTCTACAAACTCAACAAGGCACTATATGGCCTCAAACAAGCACCTCACACTTGGTATGACACACTCAAAGACTTCCTGAAGAGCAAAGGCTTGAAACCTAGATCTCTAGATCCCACTCTCTTCACGAAGACATATGATGGAGAATTGTTTGTATGCCAAATCTACGTGGATGACATTATCTTCGGCTGCACCGATAAGAGATACAATGATGAGATCGGGCATATGATGCAAGAACAATATCAGATGTCCATGATGGGAGAGCTGAAATTATTTCTTGGTCTTCAAATCCGTCAATAGAGAAATGGCATATTCATATCACAGGAAAAATACCTCAAAGATTGCATGAAGAAGTTTGGAATGCAAGACTGCAAAGGGTACACGACGCCAATGCCAACCATAGGCCAATTGGGCCCCGACGACAATGGTAATGAGTTCGATCAAAAGGTATACCACTCCATGATTGGTTCTTTATTGTACTTATGTGCATCTAGGCTAGATATAATGCTTAGCATTTGCATGTGTTCCCGATTCCATGCGGCACCAAAGGAATCGCATCACCTCGCGGTGAAGCGAATACTTCAATATTTGTCTCACACCCAATGCTAGGATTATGGTATCCAAAGGGCTCAGAGTGTGATCTAGTTGGATTCTCAGATGCTGATTATGCTGGTGACAAGGTTGATCACAAGTCGACATCAGGCACATGTCACTTTCTTGGATGATCTCTTGTCTATTGGTCTTCAAAAAAGCAGAATTGTGTATCACTCTCCAGTCTCCACTTCTGAATCTGAATACATTGCTACTGGATCTTGCTGCACTCAGCTTCTCTGGATGAAGCAAACCCTCAATGACTATGGCATCAACATGAAGCATGTTCCCCTCTACTGTGTAAATGAAAGCGCCATCAAGATTGCTCACAATCTAGTTCAGCACTCAAAAACAAAGCACATTCAAATCGATCATCATTTTCTCAGAGATCATGTGTTGAAGGAAGACATTGATATCATTCACGTCAACACTGAAGAGCAATTGGCAGATATCTTCACGAAGTCCTTAGATCAGAAAAGGTTTTGCACTAAGTGAATGTGATCGAACCCTAACCCCTTTTGTGCTTATCTCTCAAATTCTCTCTATCTCTTCATATGCATTCTATTGACATGTGTCGATTCTCTTCACTGTGTCCTTGCCAGCTGAAGATATAGAGACACACATCTAAAGCTGCTTTTATTATCTCTATACTTTTTGCCTGAATACCGGAGAAGCCGGAACGACCACCCGACAAACCAGGCACGTGTGGGGTTGTGGCTCAACCTACAATAAGTTGCATGCTTGCCATGTGTCCTTCAGATGTGAACCGCCAGGGGCACCTAAGTAATTACACTGCACCGTCCCTCCTTCTTATAAATACATCACCCCCTGCGGTCATTATCTCTTCTCCCCTCGCCGTCCCGCTCAAACCCTAGTGCCACCGCTAGCATCCGTCGTTGCTGGAGATGAAGCGCTTCGCTGCCGCGACCTCTCCGACATCGTCTTCATGCCGGTCGCGGGCATCTCCCCCTCCCCCCCCCCTGCCACCACCGTAGCTGTCTGCCGCCGCCAAGTTAGGGCGCGGGAGATTGGACTGCTCGGCCTCCAACTTCAAGTCTAGCAGTTCTTCGTGCGGTAAATAAGAACTCATTTTTTACCATTTATTATATCTGTTGAACTATCCACATCGTCCAAAAGTTGTTTTTACACTTTCAAATTTGGATCTTATCTACTCTGAATCTCATATTCCGAAAAGTACTTTCACTTATGAATGCTTCACAACTAGTTTGATTCCTCACTTGTGCTTATTTTTGGATTCGTACAAATCTGGAACCAACTTACATCTATAAGTGAATGTCTTCACGTTATGAGGTCATTGTCTTCAAACTGATTTATCTTCAAAATCTTCTGAGAATGCATATGACCTCTTCCCCTTCCCTCGCATCTCTAATGCTGTCACAGGTACATGTCCATGGGAGAATCCCTTGGTTCTCATAGTCTGCATTCATTTGCAGAGTTATTACAACATCACACTGAATCACCTGAAGCCAGCTCCTGTCTGACCAGTCGGTGGAAGCCATACACAGTTGTGAAGCCATTCATCTGAAGCCAATGGTAGGAGTAAAATCTTCAAAGAAGGGTGGCAGGTAGTGCCGTGGTAACACTGCTATGGACTTGCCACCAGATCTGTATGAGTTGTACAAGACTGACCCACAAGAGACCTATGGTGAGCGCAAGTCTCGAGTCCAATGGATTCATAGATACTGGGCAGAAAAATGGTTCCTATATCACTTTATGACTCCGGAGTACGCTGACAAGAACGTTGTGCAGCCACCATGGGCGGATATTGTGGACAAGAAGCGTCACCCCAGGATAAAGGCTGAAGCCATTGCTCAAGGCTTCTATCCTTGTATGGTTTGTGGCCCAATGCCTGAAAATGCCGACCCATCAAGTCTTTGATGGAGTCGCGAGGATGATCTGTTTGAAGCCAGTCTTCAGTTTGAAAGGACTTCTGTTGTCCAAAACAAGAAGGAACTTGGGATTGATTTCAACCCAGGTCCAGCTGTTCCAAGGCCAGCTGGCAGTCGAGAACCTGAACAGAATCTCATTGGTCTCTTCAATAGCTTCGACGGGCTTCTCACTCATATTGCTACTCAAAGGGCCACTGTTGAAGAAGCTACTAGTGGAGGGGAACATGAGGATGTTCCAGAGCCCCCGAAGCCAAAGAAAAAGTATAAGGCTTCAAAATCTTCTGCTGCCCCAAAAGCTTCAAGTGTGAAGCCATCGCAATATGCACCACCTGAATCCAGTGTGTAGTCTGAGGACTTGTCTCGCATCTCCAAGAAGTCCAAGAAGCCCAAGAAGATTTCAGGGCAAGACCTCACTCCAGCTAGCATCCTGCGCAATGAAGAGGATGTCATAGATCTGTCGAGTGATGAAGATCTGGCTGATGATGCTCTGAAGATGCTGATCAAGAGCAAGCAGGAGTCTGAAATCTTCAAAGATTTGCCTCTCTTTGATGCTGACATACTCAACAACTTCATCGATGAATGGTTCAAAGATACTACACTCACCATTGGTGATCTGCAGCTGCCAATTGACATCAGAGTAACATTCCAGGGCTGCATAGCCAAAGAGCTTGCTATTGCTCAAAAGATTGTTGAGATGAAGAACAAAATAGATCATGAGAAGCCTCTATTTAAGAAGCACATGGCCAAGCTCAGTGTCACTGATGTTCAAAACTTCAAGAACATGATGGCAGATCTCAAGGAAGAATTCCATCAGCGTTGCAATGAAGCCAAAGGCTCCAGGGAGCGCATGAAGTACTATGTAGAGAAGTGTGTACATGCTCACAATGAAGCCATGAAGAGAAAGGCTCTTGGGTGTCCAGACATTGACCCCAAGCTAGCTGCCAAGAAAAAGAAGCCTGCTGCTATTGAAACTGAAGCTCCAAGGCAGGAAAGACCAAGCATTGTCTTCCCTGCTAGCATGACTGGCTCAAAGCCAAAGGTCCCTTCAGCTGCTTCTGAGTAGAAGAAAATGAAGCAGGCTGAAGCTGAAGCTAAGAAGAGAAAGCATCATGAAGCTTCTGATGTTGCTCCTTCTCAAAAGAGATTAAAGAAGTCCTCTAAGGCTTCAAGAAAATCCCAAGCACAAACTGCCTCACCTGCTCCTAATGAGCCATTGTTTGTTGAACCCATTTCGGTTACCCTTCCTGCATCCTCCAACCGCGAGTGTCGATTGGTTGTCCATGAGCCTGCTACCACAGAGGCTCATAAGTCTGAAGAGATTCCAGCTGCTAACACCACCGCAGCTGAAGACATTGGCCAAGAAGACAATGTCAATGATGATGAAGCCCTTCCTCAGTATCCCCAGATCATGCCCAAGCCGGTATCATCGCCTGGTCCCACGAGCAATGAACAGATTAGCATTGGCGGTCCCACGACACCAATCACACAAGATGATTTCTAGGAAGAGCACCACCCCAACTCTCTGCTCCATGAAGTCATTCCTCGCACTCCGCCAGCTCAAGTCACCACTCCAGTGGTTGAAACGCCGCAAGACACACCAAAAGACATGGAGAAGACCACTCCCTCACCACAGGCATCGCCATCTTTCCGAAGGTTCGCAGAGGCCCTCGGCCCTTAGTCTCCATGTTGAGCATTCCTGAAGAGGATGTGCACATCACAAGCTCATTCGCACGTCAAGTGTTTCCTAAAGCCATCCCTTCAGTTAATGCGCAAGAGTCTGAATCCAAAGAGGTTGAAGATATTCCAGCTGCATCAGCCAATGAAAGAGAAGAAGAAGAATGTGAAGCTATCCCCCCTACCATTGAACCAGTTGTGAATGAAGATGTAATTGTGCCTGACCTGCCAATTGTTGAGACCTCTAAAGCCACACTAGATGATGTTGCTACTGAAAGTGCATTATGTCGACTAGAGGGGGGTGAATAGGCAATTTTTGTAAATTCTTCACTAAGGAATTTCAGGGTGAGGAAATTCCTAAATGAAGAACTACTTGCAGCCGAATAAGTACTCAGGTATAAGCATAACAGAGCAACAACATAGTCATCATGATGAAATGTAAGACAAACACAGAGTACAGAAAGCGTAAACACAAGATAAGCAGGATGAAGACAAACAGACTGAAGAAATAGGATTGAGGAAATAGAGAAAGTCTTCAATCGAAGACTTCAAACAGTAATGATCAGGTTCATCAACACATAATTGAGGAAATGAAAGGGTTGAAGAAATAGAACCAGTTGGCTTGGTGAAGACAATGATTTGGTAGACCAGTTCCAACTCCTGTGACAGTTGTACGTCTGGTTGGAGCGGCTGAGTATTTAAACTCGAGGACCACAGTTCTCACCGTATTATCCTTGAGCTAAGATCATACAGACCTCGCCCAACAGTAGTGGTAAGTCTTCCCAGGTGACTTCCAAACCTTCACAGACTTGGTCACTCGGCAATCCACAATTCCTCTTGGATGCTCAGACCATGAAGCCTAACCGTTTGGAGGATACACAGTCCTCAAAGGTAACAAGCGTCGGTTCCACACAGGAACAATCTCTTTAGTGATGCTCAATCACTTTGGGGTTTGTAGGTTTGGGTTTGGGATTTGGATTTTCCTCACCTGATGATTTTCGCTCAAAGTCCTCGGAGGAAGGGATGCTCTCAATTGATAAGTGTCAGTTTCTCTTGGAGCAGCCAACCAGCTAGTGGTTGTAGGGGGCGGCTATTTATAGCCTAGGGAGCAGCCCAACATGATAAGACATACATGCCCTTGTCTGATATGACCGTTAGGTGGTAGGATATTTTGGACAGCTGGCACGTAGCAAAGCAACAGTCGGATTTGAGGTTCGAATTCCTCACGGCTACCATGTTCCTCACTGTGTAGGCAATTCGCACTGGCGAATTCCTAACTCCTTAGTCGGAACAAATTCCTCAGAGACCAGAAGATCTTCGTCTCTGTCACTGAAGAAATTGACTGAACTGATATGAGATTTCCAATGGCTTCACTCGAAGTATTGGGTAGGTGTAGGATTTTGAGATGAGCGTCACTTGGAAATCGGTTTCCTTAGTATTACCTCGACCCCCTTTAATAGTACAGTGTTTCCTATGTCTGAAGAAGAAGAAAATGAAACTACGAAAACAAAAGTCTTCACGCTTCAGATTCCTCGCATGAATATCGAAGTCTTCAAGGTTACACCAATTTTTCACTTTCAAAGTCTTCAGGAGAACCAAAGTCTTCAGCCAAAGACATTCATTTTTAGGGGTCGACTTTCCCTGTAAATATCAAACTCCTCATTGACTTATAAAGCCTGTGTACACTCACAAACATATTAGTCCCTTAACCTATAAGTCTTCAATACACCAAAATCACTAAGGGGCACTAGATGCACTTACAATCTCCCCCTTTTTGATGATTGATGACAATATAGGTTAAGTTTTCAACGGGGATAAACATATGAATTAAAAGTGCTCAATATTGAGGAATTTGATTGCAAAATATAGAAGAACTCCCCTTGAAGATGTGCATAGTGAGGAATTTGCATTTGAAGCAATGCACATTTGAAGAGTAGAATCATGGAGATCTCCCCCTATATCTTGTAATTCCTACCCGCATTTAACATATAGAATGAAAAATTTTAAATGCATGATGAAATATGGCGACTGATGTGATTCAGCATGCGTGCATAACATTAATGAGGAAATAGCATGCAGAAAAACAGAGCAAAAGTATCAGGTCACCATCGGACTTAGGTTTACAACTCAATCAACAAAAGCTTCAGAAGAGCGAGAGTTGCAACTTAATAAAAACACCCATATATAGACCCGCTTGAAGACTAACTCAAATTTCTCCCCCTTTGTCATCAAATGACCAAAAGGGACGAAAAATGAGGACTAACGCCCCTGAAGAATTTCTTTACGAAGTCGATGGAGGAGTGCCAGTGTTGTTGGGGTCGTTTGTTGGAGAAGGGCCTGTCGCAGTGTCGTCCAAGTCTTCATTTTCATCAGTCTCCTGGGATGAGGAATATGAACTGGGCACTAAAGGAGGAACAACAACTTTCTTGAATTTCTTTGGTGGGGGCTTAGCCCAGCCGAAGTCCTGCTTGAAGCCCATCTGCTTGAGATCCTCATCACCGTAGAGGTGAGACAATATAGCCCAGGTGCGATCAAACACTTTATTAAGGTAGTAATGGTTCTTCTTCACTGAATTATATGTGGCAGTCATGTTGTGAAGAATTGAACCAAACTGACGTTTGACCCATTTGTGATTGTGATCCACCTTTTGATGAAGACTGAGGAGAAGCTCACGATCAGTCATCACCCTTGGAGCTGTTGCCTGAGGACTTTGCTTGGATGCATTAGCGGCAGTATCATGAGTAGCAGAGTCATCATTGGTGGAGTATGAAGCAGCTTTGCAAAACTGTCCATCCAATGGTCGGATGCCCTCATCTATAACAGCAGTGGCCTTGCCCTTTTCATCAGCTGAGGAAAATGTCCGTTTGAGGACTTCAATTGGGGGCAAGTAGCTGCCATTGTTGAGTGTATCAGCTTTGTAGTTGAGTGAAGACCTTGATCTGAGGAATCTTATAATCCAGGGAGCGTAAGGCTTGAGCTCAAATGGGGACATTGCAATGTTTGCCAAAGTCCTCATGAAGAAATCATGATAGTTCACGGGAATACCGTGCATGATATTGATAAGCAGATTCTTCATGATGCCAATGACTTCTTCATCATACGAGTCGTGGCCTTTGATTGGACTCAATGTCTTCGTCAGAATGTGATAGACTATCCTTGGCACATATTGCAATTCCTTCATGAGGAATTTTGTCCTTGAGGCTTGTCCAGGCTTCAATGGCTTCATCAGCACTTGCATGAAATGATCTGACAGCTCAGTTTCAGAGTAGATCAGATGCGCACCTTCTGGGGGAGGACTGACAGGCATGGCACGAAGCAATTCAGTTGTCGGAGCCTTATAGTGTGTGTTCTCTGTCATCCAGTCCAACACCCAAGAGTTCACATCTTCAGTATTGCCTGTGATGTGCAGCATCGCATAGAATTGAAGGATGAGTTCTTCATTCCAATCACATATGTCAGTGCAGAAATTGAGCAGGCCAGCATCATGAATGGTAGTGAGGACTGGCGCAAAGCAAGGCAGTGATTCCATATCCAAGTGAGGAATATGCTCATGGTCGAAGACTTTGTCCTTGTCGAACAACACTGAAGAATATAAATTGGCTTGGCTAGCTGTCCAGAAGCGCTTCCTCCTCAAGCGAGCAGAATCATATGGATTATAATCAGTGAAGAATACATGCTCATTGAAGAAGGCATCATCCTTGAATTTTAGAGTTTTGGAGAATGGATTCTTTGACTGAGGCTGAGGAGTGTCAGTAATCTGAAGAATGGCCTCTGGTATGTCAATTTCTAGAGCCACAGGCTGAGGAATATCTTCTGCTTCAGTAGCAGCCTGGGCCTCCATTTCTTCAGCATTTTCATCAGCACTAGTGGCTGGAATCTCTTCATGAATGGAAGGGGTGGTATGAATTTCTTCAGAGCCCATTAGAACTTCAGCTGGAGCTGGGGACTGAGGAATTTGTTGAATTGGTGTGAACAGAGGAGAGTTGGGGTGTTGGCTATCCCAAAAATCATCGTTCATCACTGGAGTGGTGCAGCCAATATCCACATCCTCATCCACTTCCATTTCTTCAATGACGGCCTCTTCAGCAGTAAACTGAGGCGTTGGCGATAATACCTGAGGAGTTGAAGTGAAAGCCTCAACTTCAATTTCCTCATCCATCTGCTCTATGGAAGCAGCAGAGGGATCTTCTTCAGCAGATTCTTCAGGAATGTGATAGTCTTCATCATAAGGAACAAGTTCCTTTGATGGTATGCTTGTAAGGGGAACAACATCAATCGGATTGTCCATTGAACTTGTCAAAATCTTTGCCTTCTTGGGGGCTGAAGATTCTGTGGCAGCCGATGTTTTCCTCTTCTTCAAAGCAGCATGCTCCACAACTTTGGTTTTCTTCACTTCCAGAGGAGAAGGAAGAACTGGGCTTGGTGTTGGTGCAGGCGGAGCAGTGGGGGTTGGATCAATTTCGTTAGGCCCAACTGATGTAGTTGGCCTGTTCTGAGCAGTTTCTTCAAGCGCAGCAACTGAGTCTTCAGCTGGCCTGGCAGGTTCTTCAGGCGCAACACTAGTGGTTGCCCTGGCAGTTTCTTCAGCGGTTGGAATTTCTTCAGCAGCCCTGGTGCTTGCAGTTTCATCAGCAGCCTGATTTTCATCAGCGGTGCTGGCAATTCCTTCAGTGGCTTGAGTAGATGCTTCAGCCTGAGTAACGTCAATGTGCACGGGAGCAGCAACACTTGAGGTGAATTTCTTCGTCAGCTTAACGAATCTGACTTTGGCACCCTGCCATTCAGCCTTATAGGCATCAAATTCTTTGCTGAGTTTCTTGATGTCAGCTTGCAGTGCAATGAGCTGTTCAGGCGAAAGACTGAGGACATTGTCCTTGAGATTCTTGTACTGCGCTTCCTTAGCCACTCGGGCTTGGTCATACTTCCACTTCTCTTCAGCTATGAACGCCATCACAACGTGACTTTGTCTAGGAGTGAGGCCCAACTCTGGCATTGGAGCATTTGGATCCTTGTGCCATAGGTCGATGAAATCGAGCATTTTCTTCGAATCGATTAGAAGGGGCACAACACTCCCTTTGGCTCTAGCGGCCCGCTGCTATCTGTCCATGATGATATCAGCTAATTCATCATTAGCAGCTTCATCATCAGAAGGTGTTTGAAAGACCACCTGCTTCTTGTGAGGACTTGGTCTAGTGCCTCGTCCAGCAGTGGCCTTGGTCTTCAGCAGAGTGGGACCGGTTGATGAAGGGTGAGCTGAAGAACTTGCTGAAGCTCCTGAGGCAATTGATATGCTAGTGGTCCTTTGGCATGTGGCGAGATGCATAGGTGCTGAGGACTTTGCCGGAGGAGCTGAGGGTTTTGAAACCCTAGGAATTTGAGCAGCCTGAGGAATTGGGGCAGCTTGAGGAAATTGCCTTGGTGGCACTTAGGAAATTGGTCGTGAGGGCATTGAAGAAGAACTTGGCCGTGAGGGCATCGCTGAGGAAGGTGGTTTCTTGCCTGGCTTATTTGGCATAGCCTTCTTGCTTGAAGAAGCCTCAACAGCGGCAGCGGCAGCAGCAGAATCCTCATTGAATTTCTTCACTGCTTCTTTGGCCTGCTTGGCCAGCTTAGCTTGCCGCCTGGCCCACTCATCAAAATAATCTTCACCATGTTTAAGGCTTGTTGGATCAGCTAATTGGCTAGGTGCCAGAGGAGGTCTTGGGCACGGAGGGTCGAGAGCGAATTTCTTCATGTATTTGGGAGTGACATACCTGTACTCCCTCCACTCTCTTGCCCATCTTCTTTCTATCCTCTGAATGTGCACTTTGCACTCATTCTTCGTTTCCTTGCCGCGAGTTGCCTCATCAGGCGTGCATTACCCTGCATAGACATCCGCAGGGATCTCAAAAGAAGTATTGACCTCAAGCTTCTTTCCTCCTTTCTGAAGCCTTTTTCCATCTGCCATTTTCTTCAGCTGAGGAATTTGCACAATCGAGTTCTCTGAAGAAGTATGCAGCTTTTCTTCGAGTAATGCTGCAAATGAGTTAAGTTGATGAGAACCTAGTGATTCAGCAGCAGACATGTGTACCTGTGAACAGAGTATATGTGCGAAGAATTTGGAGAGGTCATATGCGTTCTCAGAAGGTTTTGTAAGTTGAACAAGTTTGAGGAAATTGACCCGTTGTGTCTTGAAGAATTTCACTAAGCATTCTTTGTCTTAGGTTCCAGAGTTGTGCAGATCGTGAGATTCACACAATTGAGGAATCATGAAGAAAAATGTCTGATAACCCACAAGTATAGGGGATCGCAATAGCTTTCGAGGGTAGAGTATTCAACCCAAATTTATTGATTCGACACAAGGGGAGCCAAAGAATATTCTTGAGTATTAGCAGTTGAGTTGTCAATTCAACCACACCTGGATAACTTAGTATCTGCAGCAAAGTGTTTAGTAGCAAAAGTGCTATGATAATAATGGTAACGGTAGCAAAAGTAAAGATAAATGTTTTTGGGGTTTTGTAGTAGTTGTAACCTTAGCAACGGAAAAGTAAATAAGCGAAGAACAATATATAAAAAGCTCGTAGGCAATGGATCAGTGATGGATAATTATGCCGGATGCGATTCCTCATGCAATAGTTATAACATAGAGTGATATAGAACTAGCTCCAGTTCATCAATGTAATGTAGGCATGTAATCCGTAAATAGTCATACGTGCTTATGGAAAAGAACTTGTATGACGTCTTTTGTCCTACCCTCCCGTTGCAGCGGGGTCCTTGTGGAAACTAAGGGATATTAAGGCCTACTTTTAATAGAGGACCGGACCAAAGCATTAACACGTAGTGAATACATGAACTCCTCAAACTACGTTCATCACCGAGAAGTATCCCGATTATTGTCACTTCGGGGTTGTAGGATCATAACACATAGTAGGTGACTATAGACTTGCAAGATAGGATCAAGAACACACATATATTCATGAAAACATTATAGGTTCAGATCTGAAATCATGGCACTCGGGCCCTAGTGACAAGCATTAAGCATAGCAAAGTCATAGCAACATCAATCTCAGAACATAGTGGATACTAGGGATCAAACCCTAACAAAACTAACTTGATTACATGGTAAATCTCATCCAACCCATCACTGTCCAGCAAGCCTACGATGGAATTACTCACGCACGGTGGTGAGCATCATGAAATTGGTGATGGGGGGTGGTTGATGATGACGACGGCGACGAATCCCCCTCTCCGGAGCCCCGAACGGACTCCAGATCAGCCCTCCCGAGAGAGATTAGGGCTTGGCGGCGGCTCCGTGTCGTGAAACGCGATGAAACTTTCTCCCAGATTTTTTTCTCCCCGAGACGGAATATATGGAGTTGGAGTTGAGGTCGGAGGAGGTCCGGGGGGCCCACGAGATAGGGGGCCGCGCCCTAGGGGGCGCCCCCTGTCTCGTGGACAGGCCGTGGGCCCCCTGGCACTAATTCTTTTGCCAAAAATTCTTATTAATTCCAAAAAGTGCCTCCGTGGATTTCCAGGACATTTCGAGAACTTTTCTTTTCTATACATAAAACAACATCATGGCAGTTCTGCTGAAAACATCGCCATTCCGGGTTAGTTTCATTCAAATCATGCAAGTTAGAGTCCAAAACAAGGGCAAAAGTGTTTGGAAAAGTAGATACGTTGGAGACGTATCAACTCCCCCAAGCTTAAACCTTTGCTTGTCCTCAAGCAATTCAGTTGATAAACTGGAAGTGATAAAGAAAAACTTTTACAAACTCTGTTTGCTCTTGTTGTTGTAACATGAAAAGCCAACATTCAGTTTCAGCAAATATTATGAACTAACCATACTAACAATAACACATAGGTCCCAAAATTACTCATATCAATAGCATAATCAGCTAGCGAGCCATAATAATAAAACTCAGATGACAACACTTTCTCAAAATAATCATAACATGATATAACAAAATGGTATCTCGCTAGCCCTTTCTGAGACCGCAAAACATAAATGCAGAGCACCTTTAAAGAGATCCAGTCAAGTCATACCCAATATAAACCAATAATAATGAATGCAAATGACAGTGTGCTCTCCAGCGGGTGCTTTTTAATAAGAAGGGTGATGACTCAACATAAAAGTAAATAGATAGGCCCTTCGCAGAGGGAAGCAGGGATTTGTAGAGGTGCCAGAGCTCGATTTTAAAATAGAGATTGAATAACATTTTGAGCGGCATACTTTTGCTGTCAACGCAACAACTATGAGATGGTTGTATCTTCCATACTACATGCATTATAGGCAGTTCCCAAACAGAATGGTAAAGGTTTATACTCCCCCAACCACCAACAAGCATCAATCCATGGACTGCTCGAAACAACGAGTGCCTCCAACATACAATAGCCCTAGGGGAGTTTTGTTTAATTATTTTCATTTGCTTTGATCTTTTTGGATCATGGGACTGGGCATCCCAGTTACCGGCCCTTTCTCGTGAATGAGGAGCGAAGTCCACTCCTCTTGAGAATAACCCACCTAGCATTGAAGATATAGGCAGCCCTAGTTGGAACATGAGCTGCTCGAGCATACAAAACAGAATTTCATTTGAAGGTTTGGAGTTTGGCACATACAAATTTACTTGGAACGGCAGGTAAATACCGCATATAGGAAGGTATAGTGGACTCATATGGAACAACTTTGGGGTTTAAGGAGTTTGGATGCACAAGAAGCATTCCCGCTTAGTACAGGTGAAGGCTAGCAAAAGACTGGGAAGCGACCAACTGAGAGAGCAACAACAGTCGTAAACATGCATTAAAATTAATTTACACCGAGTACAAGCATGAGTAGGATATAATCTACCATGAACATAAATATCATGAAGGCTATGTTGATTTGATTCAACTACATGCGTGAACATGTGCCAAGTCGAGTCACTTAATACATTCAAAGGAGGATACCATCCCATCATACCACATCATAATCATTCTAATAGCATGTTAGCACGCAAGGTAAACCATTATAACTTATAGCTAATCAAGCATGGAACAAGCAACTATAATCTCTAAATGTCATTGCAAATATGTTTACTTCATAATAACTGACTCAGGAACGATGAACTCATCATATTTACAAAAACAAAAGAGGTCGAGTTCATACCAGCTTTTCTCATCCCAATAAGTCCATCATATATCATCATTATTGCCTTTCACTTGCACGACTGAACGATGTGTATAATAATAAGAGTGCACGTGCATTGGACTAAGCTGGAATCTGCAAGCATTCAACTCAAGAGAGAAGACAAGTAATATGGGCTCTTAGTTAAATAAACAATCATGCATATAAGAGCCACTAAGCATTTTCAATATGGTCTTCTCGACCCCCAAAAGAAAGAAAAGAAAATAAACTATTTACACGGGAAAGCTCCCAACAAGTAAAAAGAAGAACAAGAAATCTTTTTGGGTTTTCATTTTAATTTCTACTACAAGCAAGGAAATTAAACTAACTATTTTTTTTGGTTTTTCTTAAGGTTTATCAAACACACAAGAAGAAAACTAGAAAAGGAAATTTAAAATAACATGGATAATACAATGAAAGAGTATGAGCACCAACGACTAGTGTGTGAACATGAATGTAAAGTCGGTGAGAAATACGTACTCCCTCAAGCTTAGGCTTTTGGCCTAAGTTGGTCTAATACCAAGGACCGCCGCTACTCTCCCCGGTGTAGTGGGAGGTGTAATCAGGATACCACTGGCTGGTCATCTCTGGATCCCACTAGACGGATGATGCACGATAAGGGTCCAATTCAGGTTTCGGCTCAGGTTCAGGTTCCGGAGTAAAAGCTTGGGTTAGATGGTTGTTCACCGCTTCTGGCATGACAAGGAGATTTCTACAAGCAAATCAAATAACAGAGGTGCAGGCAAAATAATAAACTCAAAGTGTTTCTTATTGAATCGAAGTCTATACAAGAGCATCTTCTCTTCGTTGTCAACAATAAACTTGTGTGCTACCATGCTCTTGTAATCTAAAATGTGAGGAGGTAATTTTGTCTCCTCTTCCTCAAGGTGCCTAAAGGGTATCTGAAAATGTTCAGCAAGACATGAAGCATAGATACCTCCAAATATGGGGCCTTGTGTACGATTCAGGGCTAGCCGTTTAGCAACGACGACACCCATACTAAAAGTATTGTCTCCCAGCAAAGCATGTTGAAGAATAATAATATCTGGAATGCTCAAATTTCCACTATTCCCACGACCAATCAAGCATATACTAGCAAATATAGCAAAGTAGCATAAAACAGGAAAGTGTATGCTAGAGACTTTTGCCTCAGAGCCCTTCTTTGGCTCTTCTACAGCAATAGTTTTAACGAAGCCATCCACATCTTCACGATGGGGTTCCTCTAATTCTCCCTCATAAGGTATCCTACATACCGCACAAAAATGACGTAAAGACATTTCCTTGAATTCATCATATAAATGAAACGATACTGCAGGCGGTGACTTCTTAGGATAATAATAAAAGTTTTGCACGAAAGTATTGGTAAGTAAGAGATACTGATCGATTCGATCGTTCATGAAACCGGTGAGGCCTGCAGTCCCGATTAAAGCATAAGAGTCTTCATGAATTCCGGCTTCTTTCAAGAAATCCTCACACGACCATTCACATGACCGTACTTCTGCTAAGCGAGGAAGATTATACTTGGGTTTTTCCTTCTCTTTGTCTTGTTTTTCCTTAGAGCTTTGGCTTGAAGAGCCTTTAAAGAGCCTCCTTAACATTTTCTGAAAATTTCTGAAATTTTAGTAACTTCAAAATAAAAGTGAATAAAACTAAACAAGATTGATAGCAACTACTCCTACAAGTGCCTAGGGCCTATATCATGCATTGGAATTGCTTGGGACCTCAAAAATTTAACATGCAAGCTCAAGAACATGGTCACCTATGCAGCAAAAATTTGCAATGAAAAGCACTAGAACAAAAACTAATTGGACCAATGGAGGAGTCAAATACCAAACAACAATCTCCCAAAGCAGTTTTGTGAATGGGGCTTTGAGCTAAGAGATCGAAAATCGCAGCAAAACGCGCTAGAACTCGGGATTGAGCTGGATGGGGATTTTTTTGGGTAGAAGATGAAGTGTGTGGGTGCTGGCATAAGTGGAGGGGAGCCACCAGGGGCCCACGAGACAGGGGGCGCGCCCTACAGGGGGGAGGCCTCCTCTCTCGTGGCCTGGTGCTTGGCCCTCCTGTAGTGTTTTCAGTGCCTAAAATCCTCAAATATTCCAGAAAAAATCATTCTAAATTTGCAGGGCATTTGGAGCACTTTTATTTTCGGACTATTTTTTAATGCACGGATAATTCAGAAAACAGACAGATAATACTATTTTCGCTTTATTTATTCTAAATAACAGAAAGTAAAATAGGGTACAGAAGGTTGTGCCTTCTAGTTTCATCCATCTCGTGATCATCAAAATGAACCCACTAACAAGGTTGATCAAGTCTTGTTAACAAACTCATTCCGAATAACACGGAACCGGAGAAATTTCTAATAACACTAAGTTACCTCAATGGGGATATGAAAATCCCCAACAATAAGAATATCATACTTTTTCTTGACAGTAGGGAGAGGAAATTCAAAACCTCCAAAAATGATAGTTGGAACTTTTTCAATAGAATTGATGCTATGAACTTGAGGTTGTTTCCTCGGAAAGTGTACCGTATGCTCATTACCATTAACACGAAAAGTGACATTGCCTATGTTGCAATCAATAACAGCCCCTGCAGTATTAAGAAAAGGTTTACCAAGGATAATAGACATACTATCGTCCTCAGGAATATCAAGAATAACAAAGTCCGTTAAGATAGTGACATTTGCAACCACAACAGGCACATCCTCACAAATACCAACAGGTATAGCAGTTGATTTATCAGCCATTTGCAAAGATATTTCAGTAGGTGTCAACTTATTCAATTCAAGTCTACAATATAAAGAGAGAGGCATACCACTAACACCGGCTCCAAGATCGCATAAAGCAGTTCTAACATAATTTCTTTTAATAGAGCATGGTATAGTTGGTACACCCGATCTCCAAGTTTCTTTGGTATTCCACCTTTAAAAGTGTAATTAGCAAGCATGGTAGAAATTTCAGCTTCCGGTATCTTTCTTTTATTTGTGATGATATCCTTCATATACTTAGCATAAGGATTTACTTTAAGCATATCAGTTAAGCGCATACGTAAGAAAATAGGTCTAATCATTTCAGCAAAGCGCTCAAAATCCTCATCATCCTTTGACTTGGATGGTTTAGGAGGAAAGGGCATGGGTTTCTGAACCCATGGTTCTCTTTCTTTACCGTGCTTCCTAGCAACAAAATCTCTCTTATCATAACGTTGATTCTTTGATTGTGGGTTATCAAGATCAACAGCAGGTTCAATCTCTACATCATTGTCTTTGCTGGGTTGAGCATCAACATGAACATTATCATTAACATTATCACTAGGTTCATGTTCATCACCTGATTGTGTTTCAGCATCAGAGATAGAAATATCATTGGGATTCTCAGGTGTATCTACAGTAGGTTCACTAGAAGCATGCAAAGTTCTATCGTTTTTCTTTTTCTTCTTTTTAGTAGAACTAGGTGCCTCTAAATTATTTCTCTGAGAATCTTGCTCGATTCTCTTAGGGTGGCCTTCAGGATACAAAGGTTCCTGAGTCATTCTACCAGTTCTAGTAGCCACTCTAATAGCAAAGTCATTTGTATTATTTAATTCATCAAGCAAATCATTTTGAGCTTTGAATACTTGCTCAGCTTGAGTAGCAACCATAGAAGCATATTTGCTAACGCGGTGAAGTTCATCTTTAACTCTAGCCAGATTATCTCCTACGTGTCCTATCTCGAAAGCATTATTCTTAACTCTCTACCAACATAAGCATTAAAACTTTCTTATCTAGCCATAAAGTCATCAAATTCATCTAAGCATGGGCTATGAAATTTAGTAGAGAGTATTTCAACTTTATCATATCTATAGAGAGAATTTACCTTTACTACCTGTGTCGGGTTATCAAGACAATGTGATTCTTCAGGCGGTAAATTAAGACCATGTATTTCTTCAATGGGAGGTAAATTCTTAACATCTCCAGCTTTAATGCCTTTTTCTTTCATTGATTTCTTTGCCTCTTGCATATCTTCAGGACTGAGAAATAAAACACCTCTCTTCTTCGGAGTGGGTTTAGGAATAGGCTCAGGAGTTGGCTCAATTGGTTCAGGAATTACTTTAGGAATTGGCTCAGGAAGAGTCCAATTATTTTCATTAGTCAACATATTATTCAATAATATTTCAGCTTCGTCGACTGTTCTTTCCCGAAAAACACAACCAGCACAACTATCTAAGTAGTCCTTGGAAGCATCGGTTAGTCCATTATAAAACATATCAAGTATTTCATTTTTCTTAAGAGGGTGATCAGGCAAAGCATTAAGTAACCGGAGAAGCCTCCCCCAAGCTTGTGGGAGACTCTCTTCTTTGATTTGCACAAAATTATATATTTCCCGCAAGGCAGCTTGTTTCTTATGAGCAGGAAAATATTTAGCAGAGAAGTAATAAATCATATCCTGGGGACTACGCACACAACTAGGAGCAAGAGAATTATACCAAGTCTTAGCATCACCCTTTAATGAGAACAGAAATATCTTAAGGATATATAAATAGTGAGACTTCTCATCATTAGTAAACAGGGTGGCTATATCATTCAACTTGGTAAGATGTGCCACAACAGTTTCAGATTCAAGGCCATAAAAAGGATCAGATTCAACTAAAGTAAGAATATCAGGATCAACAGAGAATTCATAATCCTTATCAGTAACACAAATAGGTGAAGTAGCAAAAGCATGATCGGGTTTCATTCTAGCATTAAGAGACTACTGCTTCCATTTAGCTAATAATTTCTTAAGATCATTTCTATCATTGCAAGCAAGAATTTCCATAGCAGCTTTTTCATTCATAACATAACCCTTAGGAACAACAGGTAATACATAATCATTGGGGGGACCTTCATCATCACTATCATCAGTAATAGGATCTTCAGTAATTTCATTCCCCCTAGATCTAGCAAGTTGTTCATCAAGAAATCACCTAATGGCAAAGTAGTATCATGCACAGAAGTAGTTTCATCATGCATAGCAGAAGTGGCATCATCAATAACACGCGACATATTAGAATTCATAGCAGTAGTAGGTTAGGTGTCCCAAGCTTACTAATAACGGAAGGAGAATCTAGTGCAGAGCTAGATGGCAGTTCCTTACCTCCCCTTGTAGTTGAGGGAAAAATAGTAGTTCGATCGTCTTTCAAGTTCTTCATAGTGATCAACAGATATAAATCCCAATTGACTCAAAGAATAGAGCTATGCTCTCCGGCAACAGCGCCAGAAATTAGTCTTGATAACCCACAAGTATAGGGGATCGCAACAGCTTTCGAGGGTAGAGTATTCAACCCAAATTTATTGATTCGACACAAGGGGAGCCAAAGAATATTCTTGAGTATTAGTAGTTGAGTTGTCAATTCAACCACACCTGGATAACTTAGTATCTGTAGCAAAGTGTTTAGTAGCAAAAGTGGTATGATAATAATGGTAACGGTAGCAAAAGTAAAGATAAATGTTTTTGGGCTTTTGTAGTAGTTGTAACAGTAGCAACGGAAAAGTAAATAAGCGAAGAACAATATATGAAAAGCTCGTAGGCAATGGATCGGTGATGGATAATTATGCCGGATGCGATTCCTCATGCAATAGTTATAACATAGGGTGATATAGAACTAGCTCCAGTTCATCAATGTAATGTAGGCATGTATTCCGTAAATAGTCATACGAGCTTATGGAAAAGAACTTGTATGATGTCTTTTGTCCTACCCTCCCGTTGCAGCGGGGTCCTTACGAAAACTAAGGGATATTAAGACCTCATTTTAATAGAGGACTGGACCAAATCATTAACACATAGTGAATACATGAACTCCTCAAACTACGGTCATCACCGAGAAGTATCCCGATCATTGTCATTTCGGGGTTGTCGGATCATAACACATAATAGGTGACTATAGACTTGCAAGATAGGATCAAGAACACACATATTTTCATGAAAACATTATAGGTTCAGATCTGAAATCATGGCACTCGGGCCCTAGCGACAAGCATTAAGCATAGCAAAGTCATAGCAGCATCAATCTCAGAACATAGTGGATACTAGGGATCAAACCCTAACAAAACTAACTTGATTACATGGTAAATCTCATCCAACCCATCACCATCCAGCAAGCCTACGATGGAATTACTCACGCACGGCGGTGAGCATCATGAAATTGGTGATGGAGGATGGTTGATGATGACGACGGCGACGAATCCCCCTCTCTGGAGCCCCGAACGGACTCCAGATTAGCCCTCCCGAGAGAGATTAGGGCTTGGCGGCGGCTCCGTGTCATGAAACACGATGAAATTTTCTCCCTGGTTTTTTTCTCCCCGAGACGGAATATATGGAGTTGGAGTTGAGGTCGGAGGAGGTCCAGGGGGCCCACGAGATAGGGGGCCGCGCCCAAGGGGGGGCACGCCCCCCTGTCTCGTGGACAGGTCGTGGGCCCCCTGGCACTAATTCTTTCGCCAAAAATTCTTATTAATTCCAAGAAGTGCCTCCGTGGATTTCCAGGACATTCCGAGAACTTTTCTTTTCTACACATAAAACAACATCATGGCAGTTCTGCTGAAAACAACGTCAGTCCGGGTTAGTTTCATTCAAATCATGCAAGTTAGAGTCCAAAACAAGGGCAAAAGTGTTTGGAAAAGTAGATACGTTGGAGACGTATCAACGTCATTTAGAGAAATAGATCAAGAACTGAAGATTTGTGCTAGATGTTTAAAGTGTGGAGGTTGAAGAATAAACACCTTTTAAGGATTTGATGAAAATCATCAGTAGAATAAATGCGGTAAAAGTAACTTTTAATTACCCTTGATGAAGAACACAGGAACTGTAAGATTAGATTTGGAAGTTCGTCGGCTCGGATCCTCCACGCCCTAACTTGGCGGAGGAAGACGTCTACGGCGGCGGCGGAGGGAAGATTTCTGCGGCCGGCGCGAGTATGACGACGACGAGGTCGAGGCAGTGAAGCTCTTCCTCACCGGCGACGATGGAGGTAGCAGCGGCGCTAGGGCTTGAGAAGCTCGAGCGAGGGAGTGAGGTCGAGCGGAGTAAAAGTGAAATGAGGAAGGGAAGGGGGTATTTATAGCTGAGGTGAAAAACTGTTCGCCCGAAGAATTTGGACAAACGTGCCCCTGACCCTTCTCAGTTGCGCGACATGTGTCACCCACGTACTGAGAGGTGGAGATCGTGTGAGATCGTGGGTGAATAGATAAGTATATCGTGGAATGCGTAAAGGTTTGAGCGGCAAAAGCCAAAAATTTCAGATAGGAATATTTTAAAGTGTCGTTCGCAATTTCTTCAGCTGACAAGGACACAATGAAGAATTTGAACGAGTTTCAAATAGAACGCACATGAAGAATTTGTGAATAGACTGGGTCGAGTTTAGCATAGAGGGGGAAGGGTCCGATCACATTCACTTAGCAGAAAAGTCAACTTGAAGAATTAGCAATAAGTGAATGCTGTAGAGGACATAAACTCATATATATATATATATATATATATATATATATATATTTAAATGAAGAACAACGACGAAAAGAGTGAAGACAATGCAAAGTGAAGAATTTGAAAAACTGAGGAATTTCAAACATGAAGAAAAACTCAAATTGAAGATTTTCAACATTGGTTGGTGGCGTAACCCACCGTATAAGAAAGCTGATTTCAGACACCGCGTACAATTCTCGTAGGGTTCTGAGAATCAATTCCTTCATTAATTTCTTCACACTTAGAGCGTTAGTCTTCATTGATTGAAGAAAAATGTTACTTCATGTGTTGCACATCTAAGTCATCAAGTCAGCATAAGTGTTAGGATGTGTGTCCTTTTCAAAGAACATTCGAAGATTCTAGGATATTTAGCTCACACCGCAACTTGCTAAATCTCTTCTCATCCAAGGGCTTTGTGAAGATATCGGCCAGCTGGTCTTCAGTACTTGCATGGTCGATGGAGATGTCTCCCTTCAACACATGGTCACGAAGAAAATGATGACGAATCTGGATGTGCTTTGTCTTCGAGTGCTGAACTGGGTTGTGAGCAATCTTGATAGCACTCTCATTGTCGCAGTAGAGAGGCACATTCTTCACACTGATGCCATAGTCCTTGAGTGTTTGCTCCATCCATAGTAATTGAGCACAGCAAGATCCAGCAGCAATGTACTCAGCTTCTGCAGTGGAGAGTGATATGCAGTTTTGCTTCTTCGAGGACCAGCATACCAAGGATCGTCCGAGGAAATGACATGTGCCTGATGTTGACTTGCGGTCCACCCGATCACCAGCATAGTCAGAGTCTGAATATCCAATGAGATCAAAGTAATAGCCCTTGGGATACCATAATCCAAGTGTTGGTGTGTGAGCTAGATATCGAAGAATATGCTTCACAGCCTTATAGTGTGATTCCTTCGGTGTAGCTTGAAATCAGGCACACATGCAAACACTAAGCATAATATCTGGTCTAGATGCACATAGGTACAATAAAGAGCCAATCATGGAGTGGTATACATTTTGATCGAAGTCTTTACCATTTTCATCAGTGCATAGATGGCCATTTGTGGGCATAGGAATTTTGACGCCTTTGCTGTCTTGCATGCCTAATTTCCTCAACACATCCTTGAGGTATTTCTCCTGAGATATGAATATGCCATTGTATTGTAGACGAATCTGAAGACCTAAGAAGAATTTAAATTCTCCCATCATAGACATTTGATATCTTCACTCATCATATAGGCAAATTCATCATTGTATCGTTGGTTAGTACAGCCAAAGATAATATCATCAACATATATTTGGCACACGAATAGTTCATCATCATATGATTTGGTGAAAAGAGTTGGGTCAAGTGAACCGGGTTTGAAGCCTTTCTTTAGGATGAATTCCTTCAATGTGTCATACCACGCCCGAGGTGCTTGCTTGAGGCCATAGAGGGCCTTGTTGAGTCTGTAGACGTGATCTGGAAATTTTGGATCCTCAAAACCTGGTGGTTGAGCAACATATACTTCTTCCTCAAGCTTACCATTGAGGAATGCACTTTTCACATCCATTTGTTGTAAGATGATATTATGATGGTTAGCATAAGCAAGCAATATGCGAATGGCCTCAAGTCTAGCAACAGGTGCAAAAGTTTCATCGAAATCAATTCCTTCAACCCGTGTGCAACCTTGAGCTACAAGACAAGCCTTATTCCTCACCACGAGGCCATTTTCGTTTTGTTTGTTGTGGTAGATCCATTTGGTACGATGATGTTCTGCTTGCGTGGGTCTGGTCGCTTGACAAGATCCCACACATTGTTGAGCTTGAATTGATGCAATTCATCTTGCATGGCTTGAATCCACTCGGATTCCATGAATGCTTCATCTACTTTAGTGGGCTCTGTGATAGAGACAAAAGCAAAATGCCCACAAAAGTTAGATAAATGTGAAGTTTTTGAGCGTGTGAGGGGACCTGGTGCATGAATGTCATCGATGATCTTCTCGACTTGCACTTCATTTGCAATGCGAGGATGTGCGGGTTGACGACTTTGCTTAGGCCCAGCAGTTTCTTCAAGACCAGTTTCTTCAGCAGCACCAGCATGATTTTCTTCACGATCAGGAATGACTTCTTCAGCAGATTCTTCAGTAGGGATGACATCCTCAGTAGCTCTGAACTTGATGGATTCCTCAGGTGACATTTCATCTAGCACGGGAGGTAGGTGCTCTCTTTGCGAGCCATTAGTTTCATCGAACCGCACATCTACAGTTTCAACAACCTTGTGATGATTGATGTTGAAGACTCTGTAGGTGTGCGAGTCCTTTCCGTAAGCAAGCATAAAACCCTCATGTGCTTTCGGTGCAAATTTAGAGTGATGGTGAGGATCTCTAATCCAGCATTTAGCACCGAAGACTTTGAAATAACTTACATTGGGTTTCTTGTCAGTGAGGAGTTCATATGAGGTCTTTTTGAAGAATTTGTGAAGATATACCATGTCTATGATGTGGCATGCAGTATCAATTGCTTCAGGACAGAAGCGCTCACGTGTCTTGTATTCATTAAGCATAGTGCGGGCCATCTCACAAAGAGTCCTGTTCTTGCGCTCCACGACTCCATTTTGCTGAGGAGTATAAGGAGCAGACAATTCGTGAGTAATACCAAGTATATCGAGATATTCATCGAGGCCAGTGTTCTTGAACTCGGTTCCATTATCACTCCTGATATGCTTGATCTTCACACCGAAGTTAGTGGAAGTCCTTGAAGAAAATCTTCTGAAGACTTCCTGCACTTCATTTTTGTAAGTGATGATATGCACCCATGTGTAACGAGAGTAGTCATCAACTATGACAAAGCCATATAAAGATGCAGAACTAGTGAACGTGGCATAATGAGTAGGGCCAAATAGATCCATATGAATTAATTCAAAGGGACGATTAGTGGTCATGATAGTCTTCACGGGATGCTTGGATCTGGTGATCTTTCCAGCTTCGCAAGCCCCACAAAGATGGTCTTTGAGGAATTTGACACCCTCGATGCCAATGACGTGCTTCTTCTTTGCGAGTGTATGCAAGTTTCTCATCCCAGCATGACCAAGTCATCGATGCCATAACCAGCATTATGAAGCTTTTGCAAGTAAACATGTGGCAGGCTATGGTCCTGCAAAGAAATCAACAATATACAAGTCTCCTTTCCTAAAGCCTTCGAAGACTTTGGAGTTGTCAGATTCCATTAGCACAAGGCAGCGAAATTTGCCAAAGACAACAACCATATCAAGATCACAAAGCATTGACACAGACATAAGATTGAATCCTAAGGACTCAACAAGCATGACTTTGTCCATGTGTTTATCCTTCGAAATTGCAACCTTACCCAGACCCAATACCTTGCTTTTTCCTTTATCAGCGTAGGTGATATGCTTCAGATGAGATGGTGACAAATTAGTGTCCATCAACAAGCTCCTATCACCAGTCATGTGATTTGTACATCCACTGTCGAGGACCCACTCAGTAGCCTTGGGTTGTTCATCCTGCAGATGAATTACAGCAACTTACGAATCCATATACTTCATCAGTGAAGAATATGATATCAATTTCATCAACAGTAACAGATATAGCAATATGAGGACGTGAGAAATGAATGACTCATTTCTTCATGATTAGCTTGCGTCCTTTCAAGCACATTCAGGTCTCCAGCAAATTCTTCAGACGATTAAGTTCGTCTGGAGACCTGACCCTGCATAAGAGATTAGTTCTTTTTCTTCACCACCCACATCTCGAGGGGTGGCAAAGAGTTCATCATTCTGCGAGCTCCATAAGAAAATGATGGCATAGAAGCCAGTGCACTTGTTTCACAGAAGAGTGGTTAGGATAAGCATATGAAAAAGCAGAGAAATTCTTCGAGGACTTATGAACATAATGGTTTGAAGAATAATGCACATATGCATGGCCCTTAGACTTTCCCTGCAAAACACAAGTGTTAGCACGATGATGTTCATATGAGGATTTTGATCCGCGTGAGGAATTTGATCCATGTGAGGAATTTGGTCCATATGAGGACTTGGATCCATATGAAGAATTTGGTCCATATGAAGAATTTGATCTGGGGTTCCTATTCTTCACGAGTGGTGTCATGATGACATTTACCTGAAGATTTTCAAGGCATCTTTTAGGAACCCAGATTTTCTTCATAGGGGGACCGTTCTTGCAGTTAGTTCCAACATATCTAGCAAATACTTCACCATTCTGATTCTTAAATAACTTATAGTTAGAGTCAAATGACTCATCAGAGGAATATGAAGAATCAGAGGTAAAGCCAGATAAATTGCATGGGTCTACAGGAGGTCCTTTCGCAGCAACCCATGAGGTTTTCGGGTACTACTCAGGTTTCCAGTAGGTTCCATCAGCATTGAGTTTCCTCTCAAAGGCAATACCCTCTTTCCTAGGGTTCCTGTTCAAGATCTGCTTTCTGAGCACATCACATAGAGTCTGATGCCCTTTGAGACTTTTGTAAATGCATGCCACATACAATTCCTTCAGCCCTGCATTATCGTCATTGATACATGTGGTATCCTCAGATGAGGAGTTTGTAACCACAGAGACAGTTGAAGAATTTGCAGCATTAGAAGCATTTGAACATTCAGGTGATGAATTAACAGATTCACGCTCAATGCATTTAAGTCATGGTGGAATAAATTCTTCCTGAGTGGAACTGATCTATTGAGGAAGCAATGAATCATTTTCCTTCTGAAGATCTTCATAACTCGCTTTTAACTTCTCAAGATGTTGCTTTCTCTGAAGAAATTCATAAGAAAGCTTTTCATGATCAGATAAGAGAGTGTTAAGATGATTTTGAAGGTTGTCAAACCGAGTTTGAAGTCTCTGAAGATTATGTGTCAGAGTCTTAGTTCGATTCAATTCCTCACCCAACAGGTCATCACTTCTGTCTAGTTGATTTTGTATCTTTTCTAAAGCCTTCTGTTGTTTAACAACAATTTTTGCAAGTTTTCATAGCTAGGCTTAAGATTGTCATCAGATTCATCCTCACTAGAGTCAGAGGGGGAATGTTTGAGTACCTTGGCACCTTTTGCCATGAATCAGTAGGTGGGAGCGTAGTCATCGTTGCCCCTGTCAGCAGAGTCGAGGAAGTCATTTTATTCAGTGTTGAAAATGGACTTGCTGACGTAAGCAGTAGCGAGGGCTAGCCTAGCCACACCAGTCAGATTCCTCCTCTTCCACATTATCCTCAGATTCCGCTTCAGAGTCCATTTCCTTGCCAATTAATGCCCGGGCCTTCTTAGAACTTCTCTTCTTGTGAGATGAAGACTTTGAGGATTTTGATGATGAAGATTTTGAAGATTTCTTCTTCTTCTTTGAGTCGTTAGAATCGTCATCTTTGTACTTCTTCTTCTTTGATTCCTTTTCCCACATAGGACAATCAGACATGTAGTGACCAGGTTTCTTGCATTTGTGACAAGTTCTCTTTTTGTAGTCACGGGATGAGGAATCATCATTTCTTGAAGACTTTCCAAAACGGCCACGGCGAGAGAACTTCTGGAATTTCCTCATGAGCATTGCTAGCTCCTGGCTCAATTCTTCAGGACCACCAAGGCTTCTACCAGAATCCTTAGCTTAGGACTCAGATACTGCCTTGGCCTTTAGTGCACGTGATCTTTCGTAGCTCGATCCACAGAGATCTCTCTTTTTAGCAAGCTGGAACTCATGAGTGTTTAGCCTCTCGAGGATATCAGCGGGATCAAGTGACTTGTAATCAGCTCGTTCTTGAATCATCAGTGCAAGGGTATCAAATGAGGAGCCAAGGGATCTCAACAATTTCTCCTCATGATCGGTGATATCAGTGGCACCAAGTGCTTGAAGCTCATTTGAGATGTCAGTGAGGCAATCGAAGGTTTGCCGAACATTTTCGTTGTCGAGTGTTTTGAAACGGTTGAAGAGATTGCGAAGAACATCAACTCGGGAGTCACGTTGAGTTGAGACTCCTTCATTGACCTTGGACAGCCTGTCCCAAATCAGCTTAGCAGTTCCAGTGCACTCACTCTGCTGTACTGACCTTTGCTCAGATGTCCACATATGATATTCTTTGCTTGAGAATCGAGTTGCTTGAATCTCTTCACATCAGTAGCATTCAGAGACGGAGTGACTGAGGGAACGCCATTTTCCACAACGTACCAGAGATCGTTATCAATTGCCTCAAGATGCATACGCATCTTGTTCTTCCAATAGGGGTAGTCCATCCCATCAAGGTAGGATACCCAACCGAGACATTGATCATACCTGCAGTCGACATAACTAAAACTCCAGGCGGTTAAACCAAAATCACAGAGAACAAGGGAGTACCTTGCTCTGATACCAATTGAAAGTGCGTTACATCGACTAGAGGGGGGTGAATAGGCGATTTTTGTAAATTCTTCACTAAGGAATTTCAGGGTGAGGAAATTCCTAAATGAAGAACTACTTTCAGCGGAATAAGTACTCATGTATAAGCATAACAGAGCAACAACATAGTCATTGTCGGTGTCAAAACCGGCGGATCTCGGGTAGGGGGTCCCGAACTGTGCGTCTAGGCGGATGGTAACAGGAGACAAGGGACACGATGTTTTTACCCAGGTTCGGGCCCTCTCGATGGAGGTAAAACCCTACTCCTGCTTGATTGATATTGATGATATGGGTAGTACAAGAGTGGATCTACCACGAGATCAAGGAGGCTAAACCCTAGAAGCTAGCCTATGGTATGATTGTTGTTCTGTCCTATGGACTAAAACCCTCCGGTTTATATAGACACCGGAGAGGGCTAGGGTTATACAGAGTCGGTTACAATGGTAGGAGATCTACATATTCGTATCGCCAAGCTTGCCTTCCACGCCAAGGAAAGTCCCATCCGGACACGGGACGAAGTCTTCAATCTTGTATCTTCATAGTTTTGGAGTCCGGCCGATGATGATAGTTCGGCTATCCGGACACCGCCTAGTCCAGGACTCCCTCAGTAGCCCCTGAACCAGGCTTCAATGACGACGAGTCCGGCGCGCATATTGTCTTCGGCATTGCAAGGCGGGTTACTCCTCTGAATAATTTATAGAAGATTGTGAACACCAGGATAGTGTCCGGCTCTGCAAAATAAATTCCACATACCACCGTAGAGAGAATAATATTTACACAAGTTCAATCTGCCGACGTATTTTGTGGCGTGACATCACACCACAACCAAGCTTTTACTCGAATCGTTTTTATTATACCACCTCAGCGCGTTTAGCGAAGCGGTTTCCTTGGCACGTCTTGTCGAAGCAGAGATCGTGTTCCCCTTATTCCGGGATTCCCATCAATACGGACGTGGGTAACCCAACCGCGCCATTGATTGCGGCGCTTGGGAGATAAGCGAGTTTTACCAGGCCGGTGGGGACACATAGTTTCATCCTCCCATATATAAGGGGATAAGGATCCACCTTTTTTACCTACGTCTTCTTCCTCCTTTGCTTATCCATCTCCGCGCACTCGAGCTCCAGCGCCCAAGTCCGCACATCTCACCTAGACCTTCTCCAGCCATGTCCGGAGCGGGAGGCAAGTGGATGGCCTCCTCCGTTACGGAGGGGCACATCAAGAAGCTGCAGCACCAGATATCTGTCCAGCGACATCGCGCACTGGCTCCCCGATGAGGGGCAGCTCATCCCCACCCCCGAGCCCCATGAGAGGGTGGTATTCCTTCCCCACTTCCTCCGCGGACTGGGCTTCCCACTCCACCCCTTTATCCGAGGGCTCATGTTCTACTACGGCCTGGATTTCCATGATCTGGCCCCGAATTTCATCCTCAACATCTCGGCGTTTGACGTCGTGTGCGAGGCCTTCCTCTGCATCCAGCCCCACTTCGGCTTGTGGCTCAAGACCTTCAACGTCAAGCCGAAGATTGTGAAGGGCAGCCAAGCGGAGTGCGGAGGCGCCATGGTGGGCAAGATGCCCAATGTCACTTGGCTCGAGGGCGCCTTCGTGGAAACCATCAAAGGGTGGCAATCGGGGTGGTTCTACATCACCGAGCCGCGTGACCCTAAATGGGCAGCGGTCCTCGAATTCAGATCTGGCGTCCCCATGCGGCTCACTTCCTGGAAGGAGAAGGGCTTGCTGTGGGGTAGTTCGAAAGAGCTGACCGGACTCCAGTCCTGTCTCCAAACCCTGGTGAACAAGAATCTCAAGCTTGTCAACATGATCTAGGTCATGCTCGTCCGCCGGATTCTCCCCTGCCAGCAACGGGACTTCAATTTGTGGGAGTTTGATCTGGCACAGCACCGGACCTTGAGCGGGCTCTTCGACACTACGTACGAAGATGCCTGGGGAGTGCTGTTCAAAGGCGCCGAAGCTCCCGCATCCGCTACCGAAGATCGCGGATTCAGCTCGCAGCGTCCGGCTGGCGAGGTAAGCCATGTTATCCTTTATGGGACACTTGCTTTTCATGTTTTGACTTTATGCGGGATCTAAACTCCCAATACCTTTAATAGGTCTGGCAGGCGATGTCCGGACAGGTTAACTGTCCGGCTCCCCTTCCAGAAGACCCAGCGGATGCCCGTTTGACAGGGCTGCTGGTCCCGGCACTTTACGTAGTGCCGAAGAAGAAGGCCAAGAAGAAGGCCACGGGAACCCGAAGGAGTTCCCGGCGTCTGGTGGTATCGGACTCATCATCCGATGACTCCGAGGCGGACTCCTCCCACGAGGACGAGGAGGAGAAGAAAGAGGCCTCTCCCCCAGCGGGGGGAGAGAAGAAGAGGAAGGCCTCCCCAATGAGGGAGGCCGAAGGGTCCAAGAAGGGAAGGACCCTTCCCCCGGACTGTTCCGCCAACGTCGGCGACGGCGACGAGGAGTGACCCTCAAGGGCCAAGCCCCTGGCGAGATCGTAAGTATCCGGAGTCCCGAATAACTTCATGATTTTTCTTTTCGCCACACAGTGTCTTTCTAATGCCGCATACAACCCTGCAGTCCGCCAAAGGACGATCTTCCCGCTTCGTCGAGCGGGTCCTTGGGTACGTCAGATGTGGATAGTACTTCACTTCCGACCGCCTCCACCCCCCGTGACGCCGACGACGTCGAGGTGGGATCCCGGAGAGGGACCCACCCGGAGGAGGAGGCCCCGGAGGTGCCACAGGGCAACCTCCCGGACTTCATACCGGACTCTGCACCGGAACCTGCAGTGGTTCCGGAGTCCAGCGGGCGGCCCCTTCGTAAGAAGGGCAAGACTGTGACGCCAGCGGCCTCCGTCCAACCGGAGGCGCCGGATAACTTGCTGGAGGCGCTCAACGGCGCTTCCATCAAAGAGGAACACCGCACTGTCATGAGTGCGGTGATTCAGAAGGTCCAGCTCGCCAAAAGCGGGCTGACCGAGGCCTGCAGCAGCCTTCTAACAGGCTTTGAGGTAAGAATTTTAATATATGTAAAATAGTACCGCATAGACAGTAGCCCCTGATGCTCGGTTCGGTGTTCGGAAAGAAAAGCTGGACTGAGGATCTAAAAAGATATACGCAGGAGTCTTAAAAAATATGTCAATATGGGATTGCAGGATGCGCTGCTGACCTCTGCCGCACTGACTGCATAGGTCAATGCTTTAAAGCAAAGCCTCGAGCGGTCCGAGAACAAGCTCGACCGTGCCAAGAAGCAGCTCGAGGACAAGGAAGGTGAGTAACACCTTATTAAAGTTGTACCTTACAGAAAAGGATTTGGTTGCAAGAGGAATGACAAGGATAACATGGGTACTCCAGGGGCCACGAACAAGGTGGCGACCATGAAGGAGGCGATGTCCGCGGCCGAACGTAATGCAACCGCGGAGCGTGCTGGGCGAGAGAAGCAGGAGGCGCGGGTGGCCGAGGTACAGCAAGAGCTCTAGGCTCTTGTGGAAAAACATGAGAGTTTGGAGCGCGACTCAAAGACTCGAGAGTCCGAGCTTGCATCGGCTCTTGAGAGTGCCAAAGCCGCTAAGGCCGAAGCCCACAAGGCCCTCCAGGAAATTGAGGCGTTGAAGAAAATAGCGGCGGGTAAGGCATTTTTCATGCAAAGCAAGCATGTGAATGTGAATTACCTATTACTTACCCGAATTCGGAGCTCTCCAGGAGCGTTCGCAGATCTGCCCTGCAGCGTGTCCCATGCTACCGCTTTCTACAGGGCCGAGGAGGGGAGCTCGACGGAGAAGGTCTTCTGGTCTTAGTATGCTAAGGCCGGACATCCAGTGCCCCTTAGCAACCAGCTGAAGCAGCTGGTCGAGCTCCACAAGGTGGCCGAACAGGCCATGAAGGGCCTCATAGTTCGGTTGTGGCCCAAGGAGGCCATGCCTGGGAGCTACTTCGGCCTGGTGCGGCGGCTGGTGGATGCTTGTCCATGGGTTGAAGTCATCAAGCACTCCGCCTGCATTGAAGGTGCCCGTCGGGCCCTTGCCCGTGCTAAGGTGCACTGGGGCAAGATGGACGTTGAGAAGCTTGTGACGGACGCGCCACCTCCGGGCAAGGAGTATCGCACGCCCGAGATGTATTATAAGGGTGTCCTGAAGGGTGCCCGCATGATTGCGGGTGAGTGCTCCAAAGATGTAATATTTGAGTAGACTCGCATTTTGTTATCCTGTGCGCTGAAAACTTTGTTCATGTGCGCTAAGCAACGCTTGTTAATTTAAAATATTACCTTCTGTGCGGCCGTTTATCAAATCTGAGAGATGGCAAGTCGTCGGCTTCAGCCCCCATGCCACGAGTGCTGGGGTGTTCGGGATAAATTTGAGCACTCTTGTTCCCATTTTTGGGTCCATCTAGGGAGGCGCTCAACACAACGAACGAGGCAACCGGACTTATAATGCTTGAACACTCACACTTAGCCATAGAATTCTATGATTTTAAATTTCGGCGAAGCCCCTAGTGTTCGGAAGGCCGAATTTGGGGCGCTATCCACGCCTGGGCCGGACAAAGCCGGTTCCTCGCTCTAAGCGGCATAAGTCTTTAGGGACTCGAAAAAACCTCTCGAACAGCGATCGGCTCTCGCCTCATCATGACGGTCAGTTTTAGCTTTCTCCACTGAGGCGCTCGCCTAGCTCAACTGGGGTGCAATCGCAGTGGTTCTCCCAGCGCTACCTTAGCCGATACAACGGAACGTAAGGTACCAAAACATGGGAGCCGGGCAAACCCAACTATTGACCCAAGACATGATTCGGAGCCGATGCATATAATGCTATAAGTTCGGGGTGCCGCACTTGTGAAAGTGTTCGGACTTGTCACACCATAATGTGGGGAACTTAAGCCCCTGGTGTATTTAGCCGTACCAAAGTGTACGGATGCAACATGTCATAAATGAACATATGTATAAGAAAGGAATGCAATTATAAGCAAAAAAGCGATCCATTGTTTATTCAAGAAATACTGCCATGAATGCAGAACGATACAAATAGTGCGGTAAGAAAGGGATGGGACTATTAAACATGTCCCCCTCCAGGGGTAGGCTGCGGAATGGTGTATAAAACAGATTTAATGCTCGTAATGGAGACCACCTGGATACTCGTCATAGCCTTTCTCCTTCCCTGGCTGTTGCATCGTGAGTTCGGCAGGTCTACTGCCGGACAGGGCCTCTGGTGAACGGAGTCTTGTGGGTAAGAAAAAAAGAAAAAGGAAAAAAAGAACGACACACTTGGGATCCCCTGGTGTGGTTAAGCCACATTCTAGGCATGTCGTGGTCGTGCCCCTCCCCCTATGCCCATGGTATCTCCAGAGCGTAATGATGTACGCGAAGGACCAGTCTTGCAATTTTGCAAGGGCTAGGGTTGGGGCCGCGTTGCTACGCGTGCTCGGAACGTGCCAGGCGGTCTTGTTGTAGGTTACTCCGGGCGCGTTTAGCCGTGTCCAGTCGCTTGACGGCCGGACTCAAGAATTGCCTTAAGAGGCTGCACTGTACTTCTGCCGCGAGAGCCGCTGTATGTTCCTGCGTTTGGAGAGAGCGTTCAGTGTTTCCGTTGACCGTGATGACTCCTCGAGGGCCTGGCATCTTGAGCTTGAGGTATGTGTAGTGCGGCACCGCATTGAACTTTGCAAACGCGGTCCGTCCGAGCAGAGCATGATAGCCGCTGCGGAACGGAACTATGTCGAAGATTAACTCCTCGCTTCGGAAGTTATCCGCGGATCCGAAGACCACTTCAAGTGTAACTGAGCCTGTACAATTGGCCTCTACACCTGGTATGACGCCTTTGAAGGTCGTCTTTGTGGGTTTAATCCTTGAGGGGTCTATGCCCATCTTGCACACTGTATCCTGATAAAGCAGGTTCAGGCTGCTGCCACCGTCCATCAGGACTCTGGTGAGGTGAAATCCATCGACGATTGGGTATAAAACCAATGCGGCGAATCCGCCATGGCGGATGCTGGTGGGGTGGTCCCTTCGATCAAAAGTGATCGGGCAGGAGGACCATGGGTTGAACTTCGGGGCGACTGGCTCCATCGCGTATACGTCCCTGAGTGCACGCTTCCGCTCCCTCTTGGGTATGTGGGTTGCGTATATCATGTTCACCGTCCGCACTTGTGGGGGGAAACCCTTCTGTCCTCTATTGTTCGGCGGTCGGGCCTCTTCCTCGTCATCTCTATGCAGCCCCTTGTCATTGTTTTCGGCAATTAGCTTGCCTGCCTGCTTGAATACCCAACAGTCCCTGTTGGTGTGATTAGCTGGCTTTTCGGGGGCGCCATGTATCTGGCACGAGCGGTCGAGTATTTGGTCCAAATTGGACAGACCCGGAGTAGTTCTTTTGAATGGCTTTTTCTACTGACCGGGTTTGAAGCCTCTGAATCCGGCATTGACTGTCGTATCCTCAGTATTGTCGCCGTTAATGTGGCGTTTGTGCTTGTTGCAACGCGACCTGCCGTTGCGGTCCTTGGTATCCGGACTGCCAGAATTTTTGCTGAGGTTGTTGCTGCGGGCTAGCTAGCTGTCCTCTCCCGCGCAGAAGCGGGTCATGAGTGATGTTAGGACTGCCATGGATTTCGGCTTTTCCTATCCCAGGTGCCGGGCAAGCCACTCGTCGCGGATGTTATGTTTGAAGGCCGCGAGGGCCTCCGCATCCGGACAGTCGACGATTTGATTTTTCTTAGTTAAGAACCGTGTCCAGAATTGTCTGGCCGATTCGTCTGGCTGCTGAATTATATGGCTTAGGTCGTCAGCATCTGGTGGTCGCACATACGTGCCCTGGAAGTTATCAAGGAATGCGGCTTCCAGGTCCTCTCAACACCCAATTGATTCTGCTGGCAAGCTGTTAAGCCAATGTCGAGCTGGTACTTTAAGCTTGAGTGGGAGGTATTTGATGGCGTGAAGATCATCACTGCGGGCCATGTGGATATGAAGGATATAGTCTTCGATCCAAACCGCGGGGTCTGTTGTGCCATCATAGGATTCAATATTCACGGGTTTAAACCCTTCGGGGATTTGATGATCCATTACTTCATCTGTGAAGCATAGTGGGTGTGCGGCGCCTCTGTATTGGGCTATATCACGACGTAGCTCAAACGAGCTTTGTCTACTGTGTTCGGCCCGGCCGGACTTGCTGTGTCCGGCGCGACGGTTGTCGTCGCGTATCATGGGGCGCCCACGCGATCCATAGATCGATCTTGATTATCTTGCCTTATCCTCCAATATATCTCCCAAGTCCGGAGCGTTCCCCTATGGCCTTGTGCTTTTCGAGCGATGTCGGGGTACAGTTTTAGTGGAGGGCCTAGAGGCCTCTCTATCGCGGCCACGGGGTGGTCGGTCAGCCGTATTGTGCGCTGGTAATGCAGGTTTATATGCCTCCTATTCTAATCGGGGGAGCAGCTTGCGTTTGGGGTAGCTTTTGGAGGGGCGTTCGAGTTCATGCTCTTCGGCCGCAAGGACTTCAGTCCATCTGTCGGCTAGCAGATCTTGATCAGCTCTAAGTTGTTGCTGCTTTTTCTTGAGGCTGCTTGCCATGGCCATAAGCCTGCGTTTAAAATGCTCTTGTTCGATGGGATCCTCAGGCACAACGAATTCGTCGCCGTCGAGGCTTGCCTCGTCTCCAGAGGGAGGCATGTAATTATCATCCTCTACCTCTTCGTCTGCCGCTCTCTCATGAGGGCTGGCTTCTCCGTCCTCCTGTGTTGAATCTTGCTGGAGGGGGTTGTCTTCGGCACTGTCTGGGGTGTTATTATCTCAGGTGCCGGAATCTCCATTCTTGCTGTGGCGGGATTTAGAGCGGCGCCGCTGACGCCGGCGCTTAGGCTGTTTCTTGGAGGGGTCTTCCTCCGCTGTTCCCTCGCCATTCCCATTCTTTGGGATATCCACCATGTATATGTCATATGACGAGGTGGCTTTCCAGTGCCCAGTAGGCGTTGGTTCTTGGTCGTCTCCGGCATCGTCGTCCATACCGTCGATGTCTTCGGAGTCGAAGTCTAGCATGTCGGTTAGATCGTCGACAGTGGCTACTAAGTGGGTGGTGAGTGGGCTTTGAATTTCTTCGTCGTCCGCATCCCAACCGTCCTGACCGTAGTCCGGCCAGGGCTCTCCTGATAACGAGAGATACTTTAGCGAATTCAGGATGTCGCCGAAAGGTGAGTGTTGAAAGATTCCGCAGCGGTGAACTCCATGATCGGCGCCCAATCGGATTCGATTGGAAGGGGTGCGGGAGGTTCGGAGTCCGGCGAGGAGTCCGACACCTCGGAGTCACGAGCTTCACAAGGGACAAGGTCAGTATTCGGCTCCATCACCGTAGAAGTTGCAGCCCCCGAGGCGGTGTCTAGCCACCCGTCCTCGATCTGCGCAGCCGGCTCCGAATTAAGGGTCGGAGCGGACTCGTGTGCGGCCTCCAGGGCACTGTCCGGCAGCAGAGCTAGATCATGCCCATCGTGATAGTGCGGCGCGCTCGGCTGTGGCTCGAATCCATCGAAGATCAAATCTCCATGGATGTCAGCCGTGAAGTTCAGACTTCCAAATATGACCTGACAGCCAGGGGCGTAGCTTTTGATCTGCTACAGATGGCCAAGCGAATTGGCCTGCAGTGCAAAGCCGCCGAATACGAAGATCTGTCCGGGGAGAAAAGTCTCACCCTGGACAGCGTCGTTGTTGTTGATGATAGAAGGAGCCATCGAGCCTATTGGTGACGACATAGAGGAACTCTCAATGAAAGCACCAATGTCGGTGTCAAAACCGGCGGATCTCGGGTAGGGGGTCCCGAACTGTGCGTCTAGGCGGATGGTAACAGGAGACAAGGGACACGATGTTTTTACCCAGGTTCGGGCCCTCTCGATGGAGGTAAAACCCTACTCCTGCTTGATTGATATTGATCATATGGGTAGTACAAGAGTGGATCTACCACGAGATCAAGGAGGCTAAACCCTAGAAGCTAGCCTATGGTATGATTGTTGTTCTATCCTATGGACTAAAACCCTCCGGTTTATATAGACACCGGAGAGGGCTAGGGTTATACAGAGTCGGTTACAATGGTAGGAGATCTACATATCCGTATCGCCAAGCTTGCCTTCCACGCCAAGGAAAGTCCCATCCGGACACGGGATGAAGTCTTCAATCTTGTATCTTCATAGTTTTGGAGTCTGGCCGATGATGATAGTTCGGCTATCCGGACACCCCCTAGTCCAGGACCCCCTCAGTCATCATGATGAAATGAAAGACAAACACATAGTACAAAAAGCGTAAACACAGGATAAGCAGGATGAATACAAACAGACTGAAGAAATTGGATTGAGGAAATAGAGAAAGTCTTCAGTGAAAGTCTTCAAACAGTAATGATTAGGTTCATCAACTCATAACTGAGGAAATGAAAGGGTTGAGGAAATAGAACCAGTTGGCTTGGTGAAAACAATGATTTGGTAAACCAGTTCCAACTGTTGTGACAGTTGTACGTCTGGTTGGAGCGGCTGAGTATTTAAACTCGAGGACACACAGTCCTCACCGTATTCTCCTCGAGCTAAGATCACACAGACCTCGCCCAACAGTAGTGGTAAGTCTTCACAGGTGACTTCCAAACCTTCACAGACTTGGTCACTCGGCAATCCACAATTCCTCTTGGATGCTCAAACCGTGACGCCTAACCGTCTGGAGGATACACTGTCCTCAAAGGTAACAAGCATCGGTTCCACACAGGAATAATCTCTTCAGTGATGCTCAATCACTTTGGGGTTTGTAGGTTTGGGTTTGGGATTTGGGTTTTCCTCACTTGATGATTTTCGCTCAAAGTCCTCGGAGGAAGTGATGCTCTCAATTGACAAGTGTCAGTTTCTCTCGGAGCAGCCAACCAGCTAGTGGTTATAGGGGCGGCTATTTATAGCCTAGGGAGTAGCCCGACATGATAAGACATAAATGCCCTTGTCTGATATGACCATTAGGTGGTAGGATATTTTGGACAGCTGGCACATAGCACAACAACGGTCGGATTTGAGGTTCAAATTCCTTAGTGCTATCATGTTCCTCACTGTGTAGGCAATTCGCACTGGCGAATTCATAACTCCTCAGTCAGAACAAATTCCTCAGAGACCAGAAGATCTTCGTCTCTGTCACTGAAGAAATTGACTGAACTAATATGAGATTTCCAATGGCTTCACTCGAAGGATTGGGTAGGTGTAGGATTTTGAGATGAGCATCACTTGGAAATCTGTTTCCTTAGTATTACCTCGACCCCCTTTAATAGTACGGTGTTTCATATGACTCAAAAAGAAGAAAATGAAACTACGAAAACAAAAGTCTTCACGCTTCAGATTCCTCGCATGAATATCAAAGTCTACAAGGTTACACCAATTTCTTCACTTTCAAATCTTCAGGAGAACCAAAGTCTTCAGCCGGAGACATTCATTTTTAGGGGTCGACTTTCACTGTAAATATCAAACTCCTCATTGACTTATAGAGCATGTGTACACTCACAAGCATATTAGTCCCTTAACCTATAAGTCTTCAATACACCAAAATCACTAAGGGGCACTAGATGCACTTACAGCTGCCACTACTACTAGAGCCAATGACACCGTCATGGCTAATGTCAATGCTTCTCATGACGCCACCCCTCAGTCTGAATCCCCTGATGCCACAGAAGATCTTCAGCCATCCTTCTCGGATGTTGCTGCTAGTCCACTGTTCCACATACAATGGCAAGGGCCTTCAATCGTGAAGGTGATCTCATCAGCATAAGTGGCCCATTATGATGCCTTTGCTCCAGGTCCCCAGTATGACTATCATGTAGAGCAAAGGCCTCAAACGTAGAAGCCAAAGCCCAGGCTGCCAAGGCTTCCAAGTGCTGTCACTACACAAGGCTCCTTCAGTGTGCTCAGCTTCAAAGAGCACAACACATTCTTCGACTCGGCCAAGAATCCTTACAAGAAGCCAAAGATCTCATTTGATTCTGGAGCCACCAGCAACGCAACTACTACTCATGCATTCTATACAATTAGGACATGATCTTTCCCCACAAGAGTCTGGATTGTGATGCCATTGCTAGGCTGCCATGCCTTGAAGAGGCTCTTGACTACTTCTGAGAAGTTGGCTTGCTCCCATTTGTCGTCGACAAGGAGCACTGGAATGAAGAGCTACTGCTACAATTCTTTGCCACCCTCCATATATCAGGCTACAATAGGGATCCAAAGACATGGGTCCTTGAGTGGATGCCAGGTGATGTACATCATGAAGCCAAAGCTCAAGATATCATAGAGCTAACTTCCCTGCCCACTCCTAGTGATCTGTATGAGCTAGGTTGTCAGCGCTATGAGCAAGAATTGCAGAGTATCTTCCAGAAGCTTGAGCCAACATGAGTCAAATGCTCAGCATGATGAAGCCATTGCTAGTTTATGCTGAATAACCCAAGGACTTCTATATCAATGACCTCGAGTATCTGCCCCGCACTATCTATCACATACTGAGGCATACTCTCTGGCCAATTAAGGGGCATTCTCCTCACGCCAAGATTGAGGGCACCATGAAGACATTCGTCTTCTATATCATCAATGGCATCAGATTCAATACTCAAGACTTCTTCATCCTTCAGTTGGCTACCTATGAATTGATCTGTTTGGCCTCAAGTTCTATGCACCATGGGTCATGCGGCTCATTAAGATTCACGCCACCATCAACTATCAAGCTTGCGCAACCATGTTGTATTTCTGCCTGAAGTGGATATGTCTCATGAAGCCATATACCCTGAGCCTGCAAAGGAGCATGTTCGCGAAGACAATGCTACCTTCCAAAACTTCACTCAACCACTTGAAGGGATTCATGTGCCAAACCCAACCACTACAATTGCTGGTCCTCTTGTCGGTCAGCTCAGGCTGCCGCATTGTGCCAACACTGATGCAACAGCCAGCATAGTAGCCGAAAGGCCTAAAAAGTGTACTCGGGTCTTGAATGACCGAGAGCTTCCTTTTTCACTTCATCAGAAATAGGATAGGCATCATGACTGGATGAAGCGCCCGATTCGGTGCCTTCTCACTGATGTCAATCGCATTTGTAATCTTGCAACCAAGAACTCATTTGTTGCCCATGAAGCCTGTCGGCGAGCCTAGAAGAGCCTCACAATGCTCTATTCTTAAGACGATCTATGTGTTGGGTAACACAGTAATTTCAAAAAAAATCCTACGCACACGCAAGATCATGGTGATGCATAGCAACGATATGGAGAGTGAATCTTCATACCCTTGAAGATCGCTAAGCGGAAGCGTTTATCAACATGGTTGATGTAGTCGTACATCTTCACGATCCGACCGATCCAAGTACCGAACGCACGGCACCTCCGAGTTCTGCACACGTCCAGCTCGATGACGTCCTCGCCTTCTCGGTCCAGCAAGACGGGCGAAGTAGTAGATGAGTTCCGGCAGCACGACGGCGTGGTGACGGTGTTGGTGAAGAACAATCTCCACAGGGCTTCGCCTAAGCACTACGGAAACTATGACGGAGGATAAACTAGAGGGGACGGGGTTGCCGGCACATGGCTTGGTGTTTCTTGATGTGTCTTTGGTGCTAGCCCCACCCCTCTATTTATATGTTGACCCTGGGGTCGAAACATGGAGTAAAAGCCTCCTCAAAGTCGGTTTTACCTGAAAGGCAAGAGTCCCACTCGGACCCCAGGGCCAGACGCCAGGGTCTCCGGCGTTTGGCCCCTTGGCCTCCGCAAAACTCCTTTTGCACCGACTTATAGCCCCATGGGCCTGACCCCTTGGCCTAACCATATCATCCAATATATGAATCTTTACTTCAGGACCATTCCGGAGCTCCTCGTCATGTCTGTGATCTCATCCGGGACTCCGAACAACATTCGGTTACCAAGATACATAACTCATATAATACTATATCGTCAACGAATGTTAAGCGTGCGGACCCTACGGGTTCGAGAACTATGTAGACATGACCGAGACATCTCTCTGGTCAATAACCAATAGCGGAACCTGGATGCCCATATTGTCTCCTACATATTCTACGAAGATCTTTATCGGTCAAACCGCATAACAACATACGTTGTTCCCTTTGTCATCGGTATGTTACTTGCCCGAGATTCGATCGTCGGTATCTCAATACCTAGTTCAATCTCGTTACCGGCAAGTCTCTTTACTCGTTCCGTAATACATCATCCTGCAACTAACTCATTAGTTACAATGCTTGCAAGGCTTATAGTGATGTGCATTACCGAGTGGGCCCAGAGATACCTCTACGACAATTGGAGTGACAAATCCTAATCTCGAAATATACCAACCCAACAAGTACCTTTGGAGACACCTGTAGAGCACCTTTATAATCACCCAGTTACGTTGTGACGTTTGGTAGCACACAAAGTGTTCCTCTGGTAAACGGTAGTTGCATAATCTCGTAGTCATAGGAACATGTATAAGTCATGAAGAAAGCAATAGCAACATACTAAACGATCGAGTGCTAAGCTAACAGAATGGGTCAAGTCAATCACATCATTCTCCTAATGATGTGATCCCGTTAATCAAATGACAACTCTCTGTCCATGGCTAGGAAACATAACCATCTTTGATTAATGAGGTAGTCAAGTAGAGGCATACTAGTGACACTCAGTTTGTCTATGTATTTACACATGTATCATGTTTCCGGTCAATACAATTCTAGCATGAATAATAAACATTTATCATGAAATAAGGAAATAAATAATAACTTTATTATTGCCTCTAGGGCATATTTCCTTCACTATGAGCATATGGCTTCACGTAATGCTTCAAGTTTGACTCCAGGCCTCCACAGTCAACAAGTTGGCGTCCAACTCCTTCCATTGAAGATTCTGAGTATTCATCTTCAACTCCAACTATTGTTGCAAGAGTCATTGATGAAGAGGACGACGTGACTTCACCTGCGATGGCTTCACTGCACCAAGATTCTGCGTCAGGCCCCTCTGCACCGTCCAACTCCAACTTTGACCCAGGTGCCCCAACAACTTCACCAACACCGCATGGGAACGAATAGACACTCTATGTCTTCAAAACTTTTTGGTCATTCCTGACAAAAGGGGAGAAGCATATGAGTTGGTAGTCTTCAGGCGGGTCCATATGGGTCGGTTGCTTATTTTTGCTAAGTTTTTACAACTCTCATTCTTGAACTGTTGGTTTTTGAGTTGTACCACTTAAAACTTGATGGTCGTCTGCCACTTTTGCTGCTACAGTTTACTACGACGATAAATTCTGCATGAAGTCATTCTATAGACGTTCATTTCTCATTATGCACTTCATTATCTTCATTACATTTGTGTATGCATGATGAATTGTATTCATGGGTTGAAGAAGATCTCCACAAAGCAAAACCTGCCATGTGCAATTGCATTCAAAGGCAAAACTTTTATATGCACATCTTCAGGGGGAGCCTCTTTCAACCTATGAAGCCAATGCCCACATACTTTAAATTTCACATACTTTTATCCCTGTTGAAAACTTCAACCAGTTTGTCATCAATCACCAAAAAAGGGGAGATTGTAAGTGCATCTAGTGCCACCCCTAGTTGGTTTTGGAGTATTGACAACAAACGTGGTTGAGGGACTAATGTGTCTGTGAGAATTGCAGGACAACACAGGTAGAAGTCCCTCATTGATTCAGTTTACCTACTAGAGATGACCCCTAAAAATGTTTGAAGACATTGAAGACAATGGTGGTTCATGAAGACATTCACGTTGAAGATAATGACGTATGTGTACATTCATGTGAAGACTGTGGAGTGCAAAGACATAGTTTCTTTCGTAGTTTCCTTTTCTTCTTTATTGAGTCATAGGAACCACCGAACTGTTAAGTGGGGTCCAAGTGAATAAAGTCAGAAGACAGATATGATGCTCAACCCAAATCCTATGTCTTCGAGCAAAGACAATGAGAGCAAATCTTATCCAGAGTTGGATGAGTCATCTTTGCTTGTAACCCAAGCCAAGCTGTCGTGTGTATTTGAAATCCGGTTGTTGGACACGTGTCGGTTCCTTAGTGACCCAGGGTCATTTCGGACATATCATGTCAGGTTTCCTCCTAGCTATAAATAGCCCACCCCTTACACCATAAATTGGTGGCTGCTCAGAGTCAGTGCATGACTTTTGTCATTTGAGAGCAACCCACCTCCGAAGCCTTTGAGAGAGAGACCCTTGCAAGGACAAAGCCCAAAACACCCAGAGCCAAAGAGTGTTATGCATTACTGAAGTCTTTCTGTCCGCGTGACTTGAAGACTTGTTAAACTTGAGGATTGTGTATCCTCCAGCCGGTTAGGCGTCACGTTCTGAGGATCCAAGAGTCATTGTGGATCACCGGTGAACAGAGTCCGTGAAGATTTGGAAGTCTACCTTGAAGACTTAATAGAGTGATTGGGCGAGGACTGGGTGTCCTTAACTCAAGGGGAATAAGGTGAAGACATGGTCTTCTGAGTTTATCTCAGCCTCCCTAACCAGACGTACAGTTGTCACAGCAACTAGAACTGGTCTACCAAATCCTTGTCTTCACCAAGCTACTGGTTCTATCCCCCACCTCCTTTACATTTCAGTTTGTCTCTGTGAAGTCATTGCTTGCTTGCACGATGTGTTTGACTTCACCGTGTGAAGACTATTACCTGTTTGGCTTCATACTGTCTTCCCATTCCGATTTGTTCTACCTGGCAGCTATTTGTCTTCATGCTTTCATTGTATTCCTCACTTGAATATGGCCTACCCAGTGTAGTTTATCTTCCGATGCATATCACTTAGGTTCAATTTCGTTGTCTATCTTCAAAGACCTCGTGTTTTGAAGACATTCATAAAAATCACCTTTCACCCCCTCTAGTCGATAACTAGCACTTTCATATCCATATCTTAGTATGTGCATCTCTACCACACTAAACTATTGAACATGTTGCATACTTAACTCTGGCCAACATTCTGTGCTATACAACATCGTAAGTCAAAAAGTTGCCCTACGGAACATGTCTTCTAGCTTTTGTGACACTCTAGCCATACAACATCTTAAGTTGAATTGCCGTCTTGCAAAACATGCCTTCTAGCAAAATTTGGTGTCACTTTATCCATCTGGTTTTGATTCGATGACTCATGTCTTCATTTATATTACATTCTTCTGCAACATTGCCTCCAAAAGATGACTAGTGAATGTGAGGCAGCATCAATATCACCATCCTAGGTACCAAATTCTCATCAAGGCTAATCTCCTCATCGTGTCTAGTTGTACTTGAAACGCATCTCATGCACTCAATTTAGTTATATTAAGCTTAAAACATTTTGATTCCCAAGTATGTCTTCGTAGCTCTTAACTTTCTATTAACCCCGTTCGGCTATCATCCACTAGCACCACATCATCCACAAAGAACATACACCATGAGATATCTTCTATGTATATCTTTTGTGACCTCAACCACTAAAAAGTATAAGGGCTCAACACTGCCCTTGGTGCAGTCCTATTTTAATAGAAAAGTCATCAATGTCATCATCGCTACTCGAACACTTGTCATAACATCATCGTACATGCCCTTGATGAGGGTAATGTACTTTTTTGTGACTGCGTTTTTTCAAAGCCCACCACATTGACATCTTTTTGTAGGCCTTCTCCAAGGCAATGAACACCATATACAAATCCTGCTTTTGCTCCATGTATCTCTCCATAAGTTGTGCTCCCATGCATGGAACCAAACTTATCTTTTGTTCCATATTTGAAACTTATCTTTTGTTACATATTCTGACTCGTACAGATGCTCACTTGAATGGTTCGCGTACTCCTGATCCAGCCCATCCGTGGAGTAATTATCGTGTGTGTCGTACCCACAAGATTGGACAATGGTTCTAAGAAATTTTTAGAGCAAAGCCGCCGGCCGAGCCCAATAAGAGCTCGACCCTAGCCCGACTTTGAATTAATAAAGCCATCAACCGGCCAGGATACAAGGGCACCACATTACAAAGGGGATGAATGCAAAGCAAAATGGAAAGAAGATACAAGGTGCTAGGCAGAACAACACAATGGCAACAACCGAAGCCAAGCACACAGCGCCGTTGCCGATGACCAGCACTACGCCTACACCAACTAGCCAACTGGGAGCCCGAGAGGAGGGACACCCCGTGCAAGCATTGAGCGTCGGCTGCATCCACGACCAAACTTGGGCAACACTTGAGATTTCTCCACCGTCTCAAAGGGCCACTACCCTTTCACCCAGGCTCGATGGGTGCCGCACCGGTGACCGGCAGAGTGGCTACCACATAACCCATCTCAAGGTGACCGAGCTGCCATAGGAGAAGCAGACAACGCTAACCCACGAGCAACGAAAGCCCATCCAGACAAGAACCAAAGCCGGCAGAGGCAGCACGAAGCACAAGACGCGAGCTGTCGGACGAAGACGCGCCACCATGAAGAAGACCGAAGAAGGTTCACCACGCAAGGGCGAGCCCAAGAAGTATGAAGTAGGAATATCAGGCCGCCGTGCTTCGGAACCGGGACACCGGCCACTCCACCACCAAGAGCCAATCCCGACCGCCGCCTTCAAGAAGGAGCACACCACCGAGGCGCCGTCAATGCCCAGACCAGGGGAGAGCCGGCTTTCGCCGGAGCTCAAGGGGTAGGCGGGAGGGAGAGGGTCTACCCCAAAGCCTCTAGAGAGGGGATCGGCGCCAAAGACGTCGACTTTGGGGGGCCGCCGCGCCGGCCAGGGGTTTCCCCCAGAACCACACCCAAACGCCAGATCCGGCCGCCCGGCAGCACAAGGCGACGGACTCCGCCGCCAGGGACCACCGCCGGCGCAGGTCGGAGCAGATCGAGCCGGGACCGAAGCTTCTTCAAGGGACCCTGCGGACTGCGAGGAGCCACCACCGCGCCGTCGATCGCGACCTCCACGCTGCCCGCACAGCCGTGGGAAGCCACCCACTAACACCCGTTGGCGCCGCCCGCCGCCCAGGCCGCGCCGCGCGCCACCGGCCGGAGCCGCCGCCTCGGGAGCCACAGCCCTCCATCCGAGGAGGAGGCACCGAATCCCCGCCGCCACCGTCATCAGGGCCACCCGTCGGCGCCGGGCGCCCCTCTGGTAGCGGTGGAAAGGAGGAAGAGGGAGGGGGAGAACTTGGAGGCGGCGCTAGGGTTGCCCCCGAGTCGCCTCAGAGGAGACGACCGATGGTTCTAAGAACTGGTTGCCCAAATGCGTGCTCTCGGAAGAAGAGGCAGCGCCAGGATCTTGTGAAGACATTTCTACAAAATATAGATAATATTTATAAAAACAATAGTATTCAATAAAAAATCGCCATGACCTTTGCTAATTTTCTAAAAATAATTAGTGCTAGAAATTTAGCGAAACATTGACGAATCAACATTTCCCCCAAACATTGGCACTCATGTGTATGTTCCTGAAAAGCAAAAACAAAATGCCTCGGCTTTTGTCCCAAAGTATCACATCATAAGCAAACGAATTATATGCCGCTGCTTTTCTAACAAAAAAATACGCATTCAAAGGTGATTACAATCATCAGCAGATCAATGCATATATCCAGGAAAATTTACAATCATCAAATACCTATATGCATGTGCAGATCAACTTCATCAATGATTACTATCCAGACCAGTCAACTAATTCTAAGATCAATAAGCAAAACACTTACCTAAATAGTGACAAACCCTAGCCACTAACAGAAGTTAGGCAGGAGGGGATGAGGCTCACCTGCCGAAGAAGGGAAGGGACGACAGCCGGCGGGTTTGCACGTTGTGGCGGTTCGCGGCACGAGGGAGATGGCAGATGGGCGGGACTCCATCGGGGGTGACTGAACGACTGTTACCGAGCGGAGGCAGCAACAGCGAGCGGCCGAGAGACAGTGTCGAGCGGTTAAAGGGGAAATTTCCCGAACGCCGGTGGGATGGGTTTACTTAGAAACACTATAACCGCGCACTTTTCCAGCCCTCTGAGGCCATTTGCATTCTCAGCCATTAGATCTTCAGATTTGGGCGTTTTTGGCTGCTCTTATTCACAGGTCCGCTCGCTTTGTTCGCTGTGAACGAGCGATTTCCATGCTGGCCGCTGCTCCGGTGGCAATTTTGAGCTTTTGTGGTAAAATTGGATCTAATGGGCTTGTACCATGCCACCAGCACGAGCAGTTGGCCTACGCTGGGCCCAAAAAACATCTAGGCGTACGATGGGAAAAAATACTGCCGGTCGATGTAGATCTCCGCTGGGAGCTCCTGTATGACGCCCGCGAGCGTCAAGCTGTCGACCCTTCGCTGAACAGAACCGCGAACGGACCGGCCCAGTTGGAGCTAGCGAAATCCAGGCACGTAAAAAAAATCACCAAAAAAAAACTGTTGCGCCAGAAAGAGAGCTCGAACTTGTTATCTCCGGCTAGTGTATAGCTCATCCAAACCAACAGACCAGACACGTACTAGTGCTAGATTTTCGGCGCCCAACTTTAAGAACCAATGTATATTGCCTGATCAATTAAACTACTATATAAAACAGCAGATCCGTTTCGTTTTTCAAACTTTTCAACATTTCTTGGGGAAAATGAACAATTTTTCTTCATTTTTTTCATAATGTTTGAAATCTTGATTTCTTTTAGAAATTTTATCCAACTTTTAAAAACGTCAACATTTATTGAAAACATGAACAAAATTTGAAATTCCAAATGATGAACACTTTTTAAATAGACATTGAACATTTTTTACATACGCTGAACAATTTTTAAATACACACTAAACATTTTTTATGTACGCTGAACAATATTTAAATACACATTGAACATTTTGGTGATATACGCTGAACAATATTTACATACTCATTGAACATTTTTGTGAATATATGTTGAACAATTTCAAAATACACAATGAACATTTTCTTAAAAATACGATGAACATGTTTGTATATAAATATGAAATGAAATGTGTATAATATATGAAAAGGAAAGAAAAAGAAAAAAAGATGGAAAAAGAAATAGAAACAGAAATGAAAGAAACAGAAAGAAGAAGAAAAAGCAGCCGACCGTGGGCCGGCCCAAACAGGGGCGTCGGGTGGCCAGGCTTCAGCGGAGCCACATCTTTTTGACGCCTGCGGGCGTCAAATAGGATCTACCATCTCCGCTCGTCAGCACATGTCTGCAGCTAAGAGCATCTCTAGCAAACCCCGTAAAAAGCCGCGACCCGCAAAATAACTGTCAAAATGTGTGTCGGCGCAGAAAATCCCGCCCGAACATACCCCGCAAACGCGTTCGGCCCGTAAATATTTTTGAGGGACGCGGCAGAATCTCGACCCCAACCCGCGAATACGCGGTCCCCCCACCCCCGGGCCGGCGGCGCCCTATATATAGCGGGAGCGGTTGGTGCGAAGGACATTTTAGCCCGCGCTTTTCCCCACCTACCACCTCCCCTCTTCTCCTGCCTCGCCGCCGAGCCGCCTCCCATGATTCCGGCAGAAGTAGCGGCGGGATCACGCCGAAAGGCCACCACATGCCCAAGGTTGCCCTCCGCCGCCCCCTCCTACGTCAGCGGGCCGGAAATTTGCAGATCTATGGTCGTTCGACGCGGGTGGCCGGATTTTGCTTTTCCGGCCGCCGGTGGTTGCGCCAAGTGATGGAATGGTCAGGGAGCACCCCGCGCAGCCCCGGCAAAGCCCCATCGCCGCATGCAGGTATGTGTTCGTCATGTCGTCGTCGCCGACGGTTTGGCGGCATGGATTCGGCCGGCCGTCCGCCGGGCTCGGCGCTCGCGCAGCGGCTCTGCGGCTCGTCGATGCCGCTCATACAGTGCGGCAAAAGCACGCGGACAGTGTTGCGGCTAACTTCGGGCATGCCAAAGCACCCCGGATGGGTGTTCTTCAAATGTGAAACCGATGGGGTATGTGTTGTTTTCGTTCGGCTTTGGCACCGTATTCTTTGGTTCAATTGCGATAGCTCATTTCGAACATCGTCATGTGTGTAGGAAGATGGATGCTCATTTTGGTTTTGGGAAGTAGAATATATTGATTTATTGATAGAAAGAAGCTTAATAAATTTTCGTGCACTCCTTAATAAAATCGAAGCTAATGATGCGGATGCATGTGCAATTAAAGAAGAAAGTAAAGGGGAGAGTGGGCGTCCTGGACGCAGCGGCATCTGGATGCTTATATCCAGCCGCAAGCCCTCGGGAGGTGATGCGCGCATTAAAAAAAGTTAGAAGTGACAAAATGCAGCATACATCATTGTATACCAATGAATACCGTGGACACGTTGGCTAGGTGTGTTCGCCCCGTGCAGTACATGACTGACACAAGGACCAGCCGGTGCGTGCACCTGGAAAGGTGGGGGTTGGCTTTAGGCCAACTTCACCGCTCGACCCCATTCTGTCCGCGTGCGTTCGTTTGAGGTAAAACGGACAAACCAGATGGCCAGCGCGCGGGAGTAAATGGACTTTTGTCCGTTTTGTGTCCGCTTTCGACCCATCCCCGACCCAAGTTTGCGCCGATTTTGGGGTGAAACGATAGCGCACGTACGGGCGGGACACGCACGTTTGTCCACCCCTGGCCCGCCTGTCGGTGGCACAAAGCAACCCAC
>NC_041383.1:421070538-421081034 GCF_002162155.2 Triticum dicoccoides | reverse complement strand
GCCGTCCCCCTTCCTCTCCCGTCCATGGCCGATACCCAGCCGAACTCCGGGGGTCTGGCTGTCGACCTGCCCGGAATGGCCAAGAAGAAGAAGGCCAAGGCGCTAAGGAAGCCGCGGTCAGAGTGCACGCCGGAGGAGATCGCCAAGTTGGACGCGGGATCGGCAAAGAGGAGGAACCGGAGGGCAGTCGTCAAGGACAACGCCGCCGCGGCCAAGTTCGCTGCCGAGCGCGCTGCGATGCAGGTCGCGTGGTGCAAGGCCGAGGTCGAGGAGAAGGAGGCCATCGTCAACAAAGCGCACGCCCTCCTCATGCTTGGCATTTGTCGTCCGGCCGATTTGAGGCGAGGCAGAAGGAGATGTTAGACGCCGACGGCCTGAACTAGGTCGTCCAATCGGTCTTGGTCGTTCTTTTTGGAGGCTGGCATGGGTGCTGCCCGCTGGGCCGCTGGCTGTGTGGCGGCGAGAAACTGATTCATTTTGGAGGTTGGCTGTGTTGTCGGCCGCTGGCTGTGTTGCCAGTGAACAAAACTATTCATTTTGGAGGCCAGCTGTGTTGCCAGCCGCTGGCTGTGTAGCCGGCGAGGACGTGTAGGCCGCTGGCTTTGTTGCCGGCGTGAACTAGGGCCGCTGGCGTGAACTAGGCCGCTGGTATTTGAAACATTGTTTTCTTTGGAGGCGGACAAGATGGGCCAAAGAATGCGGCCGCGCGCTGGACGCACGGCACCGCATCTCAAGACAGGTCCGAACACGATCCCATCGCTCTACCTAAACGGACAGAATTCGAGTAAAACGGACGTCCGTTTGGAATTGCACGGTGAAGTTGGCCTTACCACTTCCTCGTGTGGATGCTGCCTTCGTGGCACGATTTTCGACCGACTTTTTTTTGACCTCTCGGCCACTTGCATGGGCGTGAGTGCCTCTAGAGCAATAACTGATGCATGCGCACCGTATGCCTGCTTTTGGCTTACCAAAACGTGGATTAGTAGGTTGATGCCAACTCCGGTGATCAAGTAGGCTTTCTTGTCCTCCGCAGCCAAAATTCACATAGTCCGTCGGCCTGCCAAAAAAATAACGCATATCAAATCTGTATGATGAGTGCCTTGAAAACTGACCAGGTGGACGAATGGATGTTCGATGCAACTTACTGTCTGGTTCGAGCATTTGTAGAATCGGATCGACCTTGTCCTTGTCCCGTACCACCTTGGGCACAAGATCAGTGGCAGCGGTGGTGGTGTTGCCCAGAGACGACGAGCATTGGAAGAACTCTAGGACATGTCCAAACAGCTCCAATTAATGAGAAAACAGTCAGCGACAGTGCGACACGGTCAAGGCTGTCCAACGACGTGTGTGTGTGATCAATCCCTCCCGCCTGATCCACCTTGTGTCAGGTGTGCTGTCAGACTAGTCCGATTGAATACGCATATACGTTGCAAACCGACGGCCAATGCCCGGACATTGTCTTTGGAGGCCGAGCTCATGGAGCTCGGTTTTGAAATTTTTGAATTTTATCGAATTTTATATTTTAAAAAATTCTGAAAAAAGATACACATACACATGAAGGCATAACACACACTTGTGTAAATTTTCAGGGCAAAAATTTGAAAAAAACAAATCCGAGGCTTTTAACGCGTGATATTATTCATCTTCCTAGGCCATGATATTAGTTTTAACTTGAGACCCTCCCGAGTCGCCCTCCCGAGTCGCCCCCGCGAGGCGACCGGGTGGCGCCCCCAAATCCCCGCCGGCAGGCTTCCCGTCTCCCGTCCCTTCCCTCGCCGCCGCCACAGGGCGCGACCGGGCGAAGCCCGGCCGGCGCCGGCGGCGGCAGGGCCCCCTTTGCCTCCTCGTGCAGCAGTTCTTCGCGGGCGGACGTGGCTGCTCCGAGGTGTGGTGCGGCGGCGACGGGGCACCACAGCGCGGCGCACGCCGACGGTTCGAGGTGGCAGCAGATCGGCCGCGCGGTAGGCTGTGGATGGCGGCGCATCGGCGACCTCGCTTCCCCGAGGCAGGAGGTCTCGTGATCTGGTGCGTTGCGGCCGCCAAGGACGGTGGCGGCTTGACCGGATCGGTTCGCGGCGGTGCGGCCGGATCTATGCCCATGCGTGGGCCTTGATCGCTGGTCTGCCGTCGGCACGGTGGTGGGTGCGACTCGTCGGCAGCTGGGCAGATCCGCGGGATTCTACCCTTGTCTGGTCCTTGACAGCGCGGGCAACTCCGAGGAAAACCCTAAATCTCCTTGGGATCGAACGATGATGGCGCTTTTGCGTCGTAGTCCCTCTTTAGGGCATTGTTTTGGAGTTTGCTCCGGTTGAAGGACCAGCGACGTCGGGCGGCGCACGTCTGGTGGAGCAACTGCCGATGAAAATCGCGCCGACTACGGTCATGGCGGACGATGGCGGCGTCTTAGATGTCGTTCCCTTGTCGAGGCATCGTCATTGCAGTTTGCGTCATCAGACTCGGGATGCTGCGGGGGAAACCCTAGATCTGGGTCTTCCGGATCGGACAATGATGGCGTTTTATCGCTTTCCCTCCTAGGGGCATCATTTTGGAGTAAGTGCTGGCTGGGGGGATGGTGGAGAGGTGCTTCATCTCACACATTGATGGCGGCGGATATCGGCGGCATGGCGCTGTGGAGGCTCGGCGTCCGATGCACGGAGATGGACTCGCGCAGGAGGAGGTTGCTGTCCGGTGTCATGGTGACGTCGATGGCAGAGTGGCCAGACAAGGTAGAAGCCTCAATATGATCTGAAGACGGACCTGTGGAAGATGGCGACGACGACACACGAGTGCGTCTGACCGGATTGTGCCCCAGACCCGGTATGTGGCTCGGCTGGGGCTTCCGAATGAGTTCGGCTTCCGGCTTTTGATGTTAGGCTTAGGTGAGTGGTTAGGGTAGTGGCCCAACTAGCACCCCTTCATCATTTTGGATAGGAGTAGTGGCATATGCTGCCAAGATGGTGGATTCAGGCACATTGTTGTACTACTTTGTAAGGTCCTCGAGAATAATCAATAAAGTGGCCGTATGCGTCTTCCAGATGCAGAGGCCGGAGGTCATCCTCCTTTTCTAAAAAAAAATCTTCCTTGGCCATGAATTTGTATTTTTTGTACATGTCACATTTCAACGTTTTTCATTCTGAAATTTTACACGCATAGACATAACATACTTGTTTACTTGCACAATTTTTTTCAGATTTTTTTAAAACCAAAAAGTTTGAATTTTGATTTGTTTTCAAATAAAGGCCTTCATGGCTCCCGGAAGCCAAACGTCTGATGAGGATACAGACCTGGGATAGGGTCATGGGCCTGACCCATACATCCTACCCAAGGTCACTACCCTGAAAGATAAAAAGTCCAAGAGGCAACAAGAGACCCCCAGTCAAAGATGTCGAGTGCAATCCACTCGACCAGTCATATCACTCGGGCGACCCCTACCTATTGCCACTCGACCATGCAAGGAATCACTCGACCCACCGAAGATCAGGAGTCACTCAGCATTGCAACGGTCAGGTGTTCACTCTGTAGTCTTTAAGGTCATAAATAACACTTAAGGCTGGCGTTATCAGTAACGCCCCTACTTTATGTACATTATGCCCCTTGTAATGGAGGATGGCTGGGGTCCTGGCGCACTCTATATAAGCCACCCCCCTCCTCTGGGACAAGGGTTCGCACCCCCTGTAACAACACACACATATAATCCAGACGACCGCCTCTAGGCACCGAGACGTAGGGCTGTTACTTCCTCCGAGAAGGGCCTGAATTCGTAAATTCTGTGTGTACACCTTCACCATAGCTGAGATCTTGCCTCTCCATACCTACCCTCCTTTCTACTGTCAGTCTTAGAACCACGATAGTTGGCGCCCACTGTGGGGTAGGTGTCTTAGCGACTTGTTGGTGAAGTTGCAATTTTTCCGATCACCATCATCATGGTTTCCGGCAGTGGATTGGCTGAGGGCCACGAGATCCATCTCGGCGCGCTCGTTTTCATCGCCGACGACTCCGCTTGGCTTCAGGAAGCTCCACTTGACGTCGAGGCGCTCCCCGTTTGAGGGGCGACACACTTTCGCGCATGCATTCGCAGCGTCCTTCTCCGGCAGCCGTCGACCCAGTATCGGTCGGCTCCGATGGTGTCTGCCCTCCCCGCTGTTCGCCGTCGCAAGCAATCTGGTCGGTCGCGGCTTCAGCGGTGGGTAAAACACGCGGTGGCTCGGCATTCGGCCACCCATCAAGTCGTGGCAATCGAGCCCGACGAAACTCTCCACAGCCTGTTCGATTTGTCGACTGGCTCCGCGGAGACCACATCCGAGTGCGATAGCAGCGACCCTGCAGCTGAAGTCTTGATGGTCAATGGACTACATAGTCTGCCTGGTTTACGCCGTGCTGACGGCGAGGATGGTGGCGGTGATCCATTGCGCGTCCACGAGGAGTACCATCCCGAACCCCTCTCTTCGCAGCAGAGGGAAGAACTTCGTCGCCGCAACATGGATGCACTCCACACACCCATCATTGGAGAAACCCCCGAGGCTCAGGCCTTGGAAAAGGTGCACTTGGCTAATTTGGCTGAGCACACTCGACCGGATAACCTTCAACACGCTCTCGACGAGCGTGCTCGGGAGCGGATTCCTGAGTCGATTCAGAATCTCACAGCTGCGGCCCGAATAGTAGAGTCCATTCAACCTTCCCAGTCGGAGGCTGGCAGAGGTTTGATGCGGATCCGGGCCTTGCTTAGGGCAGCAGGAGAACAGAACACAACAGTGTCTCAGTCGCGAAATAGGATTCACAGCAGATCCGTAGTAGCGGATACAGTTCAGTCGGCCCACAGCCCAAGATCGCCCCTGCGGCGTGAAGGCCGTGGGCAGTATGATCACCGACTCGACCGCGACAATCGCCATCGAGTGCTTACACCTCCTCCGAGGAGTGCATCATATGTGCCTCGGCAATACGATGATAGACGCCATCACAGTGGCGAGCGCAGAGCACCAGTTAACCCAAGAGAGCCAGGCTTCGATGCAAGATCTATCCTCGTTCAAGGTCTAGTCGAACGGAACAGAGCGCATAGAGAAGACCCTAGCAGAGATCGTCCGACCGGTAGCAGAGTGCATGTTTCGGGTCCAGAGTGTTTCAGCGGAGCCATCAGGGCTGCAGTGATTCCACCCAACTTCAGGTTGGCGAGTGGAGTCAGTAAGTTCACTGGAGAGTCCAAGCCTGAAACTTGGCTTGAGGATTACCGAGTGGCTGTGTAGATTGGTGGAGAGAATGATGAAGTGGCAATGAAACATCTTCCTCTGATGTTAGAGGGGTCGGCCCGAGCGTGGTTGACCCAGTTAGCTCCAAACACTATATATAGTTGGGAAGAGCTGGCTCGAGTGTTCGTCAGAACTTTTGAGGGCACTTGCAAGCGACCAGCAGGATTGACAGAGCTGCAGCATTGTGTGCAGAAACCGAGTGAGATTCTATGGGATTTCATTCAGAGGTGGACCACTTTGCATCACACCGTTGAAAATGTATCAGAGCATCAAGCAGTGTGTGCCTTCAAGGAAGGCGTCAAATACCGAGAGCTGGTCCTGAAGTTCGGTCGGACTGGAGATATGACTCTGACTCGGATGATGGAAATAGCCACCCAGTACGCTAACGGAGAAGAAGAGGATCGACTCTGTAGCGGAAAGGGTAAACCAGTCGGCCAAGAGGCCGGTGGGGGTAGTTCCAATCGGAAACAGAAACGTAAGGCCGAGCCTGCAGCACCCGGTGAGATTGCAGCAGTGACTCAAGGAAAGTTTAAGGGAAAACCTAAAGGGCCCTGCCCCCCTAAGAAAGTAAAGGATCAAGTAGGAAATGATGTGTTGGATTTACCATGTCTCATCCACACGAAGAAGGACGACGAGGGTAATCTGATTTACCCTAAGCATACCACTCGACAATGTCGACTCCCTATCCAGCAGTTCCGAGAGAAACAGCCCAGTGGGAAGGAAAAAGAGTCGGACAAAGATGAGGACAAAGAGGAAGACGGCGGTTATCCCAAAGTCAATTCCACCCTCATGATTTTTGCTGATGTTGAGAGCAAGAGTCGATTGAAAGTTATCAACAAAGAAGTGAATATGGTCGCTCCGGTGACGACGACCACATACCTGAAATGGTCTCAGACAGCCATCACATTCGACTAGTCTGATCACCCTGCTCGCATAGCCACCCCTGGGAGGCAACCGTTGGTGGTCGACCCAGTGGTCGAAGGCACTAGACTGACCAAAGTGCTAATGGATGGTGGAAGCGGTTTGAACATCCTTTATGCTGAAACTTCGAAGGGGATGGGCATTTCGATGTCCAAACTTAGCAAGAGCAATATGAGTTTCCATGGTGTTATCCCTGGAAAGAAAGCTGAATCACTCGGCCAGATCGCCCTTGACATGGTTTTCGATGATTACAAGAATTACCGTAAGGAAAAATTGACATTTGAAGTTGTGGATTTCCAGAGTGCTTATCATGCCATTCTGGGTAGGCCTGCCTACGCACGTTTTATGGCTCGACCATGTTACGTGTACCTCAAGTTGAAGATGCTTGGCCCCAGAGGTGTGATAACAGTTACCGGCAATCGGTAGAAGGCGAAGGAGTGCTTCCAGAAGGGTTCCAAAATTGCCGATGCACAAATGGCAGCAGTTGAATTTCAAGAATATCAGAAGAATGCAGATCCGAGTGATTTGCTCCGAGCTAAGAAGCCTGCCACTGATTCTGCATTTCAGTCGTCTGGTGAAACGAAGCCGATTCATATTCACCCGACCGATCCCAATGCCGCACCGACTCATATATCAATGACACTCGACAGGAAATAGGAAGAAGCGCTCATCCAGTTCCTCCATGAGAACTGGGACATCTTTGCATGGAAACCTTCTGACATGCCGGGTGTACCCAGAGAACTGTTTGAGCACCGTTTGCGTGTCGACCCCAAGGTAAAACTCGTCAAAGAGCATCTTCGGCGGTCCGCCGTGTAGAAGAGAAAAGCAATTGGCGAGGAAGTGGCTCGGCTCCTAGCAACAGAGTTCATCCGTGAGATCTACCACTCCGAGTGGCTTGCCAATGTAGTCATGGTCCCTAAGAAGGACGATTCACTTCGTATGGGCATTGATTTCAAGCATATCAATTGGGCCTGCCCGAAAGATCATTTCCCTCTCCCCCACATCGACCAGATTGTTGACTCGACAGCGGGGTGTGAGCGCTTGTCTTTTTTAGATGCATATTCCGGGTATCATCAGATCTGACTGTATGGTCCCGATGAAATAAAAACAGCCTTCATCACCCTATTTGGGTGCTTTTGCTATGTTACCATGCCATTTTGTCTTAAAAATGCCAGAGCCACATTCATGAGAATGATTCAGAAGTGCCTGCTCACTCAAATCAGTCGGAATGTGGAAGCATACATGGACGACATTGTGGTCAAGTCTCGCAAAGGGTCCGACCTACTGACTGACCTCGCAGAAACCTTTGCCAACCTAAGAAGGTATGATATCAAGCTTAATCCGTCAAAGTGCACATTCGGAGTTCCAGGTGGAAAGTTACTCGGTTTTCTCATTTCCAAACAAGGGATCGACGCCAATCCAGAAAAAGTTGATACCATCCTCTGAATGAAACGCCCTATGCGTGTGCATGACATTCAGAAGCTTACTGGTTGTTTGGCCGCCTTGAGTCGATTCATTTCTCGTCTCGGTGAAAAGGCCTTACCTCTTTACCGATTGATGAAGAAATCTGATAAGTTCGAGTGGACTGATGAGGCTGATGCAGCGTTTGCAGAGCTCAAAGCCCTGCTTTCCACCCAGCCGGTGCTTGCTGCGCCAATCAGCAAAGAGCCTTTACTACTTTATATTGCAGCCACTGGACAAGTTGTCAGTACAGTACTCACGATCGAGCGAGAAGAAGAAGGAAAGGCTTACAAGGTTCAGTGCCCAGTATATTATCTCTCTGAAGTTTTGACTCCATCCAAGCAACGATATCCACATTATCAGAAGCTTGTCTATGGAATCTACATGACCATGAAGAAGGTTGCACATTATTTCTATGATCACTCCATTACAGTCGTCAGCGATGCACCATTATCTGAAATTCTGAACAACAGAGATGCAACTGGTCGAGTGGCAAAATGGGCGATTGAACTCCTTCCATTGGATATCAAGTTTGAGGCAAAGAAAGCTATCAAGTCCAAAGCAATCGCAGATTTCCTTGCCGAGTGGATTAAGCAGCAACTGCCGACTCAAGTTCACTCGGAGCATTGGACCATGTTCTTCGATGGCTCCAAGATGCTGAATGGTTCAGGTGCTGGAGTAGTATTGGTATCTCCCCGGGGAGACAAGCTTAGCTATGTTCTCCAGATTCATTTTGATTCCTCCAATAATGAAGCTGAATATGAAGCACTTTTATACGGGTTGCGTATGGCCATTTCACTTGGCGTTCGTCGCCTTATGGTCTACGATGACTCGGATTTGGTGGTTAATCAAGTGATGAAAGAGTGGGATGTCAGGAGCCCAGCCATGACTGGTTATTGCAATGCAGTAAGAAAGCTGGAAAAGAAGTTTGAAGGGTTGGAGCTTCAACATATACCCCGACTGAAAAATCAAGCTGCAGATGAATTGGCAAAGATAGGTTCTAAGAGAGAGGCCATTCCCAGCAATGTGTTTTTGGAGCATATTCATTCATCTTTAGTTCAGGAAGAACCTTTCACTGAAGAGTCCCCACGGCCTAAGAGCGCCACAGATCCGACTGAAGTCGAAATCCCAGCCGTGGTCGACTTAGTCATTGAGGTTTTGGTCGTCACTCCCGACTGGACAGTGCCGTACATTGCATACATTCTTAGGAAAGAACTTCCAGAGGATGAAGAAGAGGCTCGACAGATCGTCCGACGATCTAAAGCCTTTACCGTGATAAAAGGTCAGTTGTTCAGAGAAAGTGTAACTGGAGTCTGCCAGAAATGCATCACGCTAGAAGAAGGCCGAATGATCCTCAATGATATTCACTCGGGGACCTGTGGTTACCATGCGTCCTCTCGGACCATCGTGGCCAAAGCATACCGAGCCGGATTTTATTGGCCACATGCCAACGAGATGGCGAAAGAAATAGTGGACAAATGTGAAGGCTGTCAGTTTTACTCCAACATGTCCCATAAGCCCGCGTCAGCTCTGAAGACTATTCCACTCGTCTATCCCTTCGCTGTCTAGGGATTGGACACGGTTGGACCTCTGCGGACTGGCAGGAGTGGATTTACCCATGTGCTGGTGGCAGTCGACAAGTTTACCAAATGGATCGAAGCCAAGCCCATTAAAAACCTTGAAGCAAGTACAGCTGTAAGTTTCATCAGAGAATTGATATTCAGATATGGTGTTCTACACAGCATCATCACGGATAACGGGTTGAACTTCGACTCTGACGAGTTCAGGGCCTTTTGTGCTTCCCAAGGCACGAGGGTCGATTATGCTTCGGTCGCCCACCCTTAGTCGAATGGGCAAGCTGAAAGAGCAAATGGATTGATTCTCAAAGGACTGAAACCCCGATTGATGCGTGACCTCAAGTATGCAGCAAGGGCCTGGGTCGATGAACTTCCATCAGTACTTTGGGGATTGAGGACAACTCCTAATCGGTCGACTGGACGAACTCCATTCTTCTTAGTCTACGGGGCTGAAGCCGTACTCCCGAGTGATCTGCTCCACAATGCGCCCCGAGTCGAGCTCTTCTCAGAAGAGGAAGTAGAACAGGCTCGACAAGATGCAGTCGATCTCCTGGAAGAAGAAAGAGAGATGGCCTTAATCCGGTCGACCATTTATCAACAAGACCTGCGTCAATTCCATGCCAGAAATGTGAGGGGTCGGGCATTTCAGGAGGGAGACTTGGTTCTTCGAGTGGACCAGCAGAAACCACACAAGCTCGCTCCTACTTGGGAAGGCCCTTTCATCGTCACAAAAGTGCTCCACAACAGAGCATATCATCTTTTCAATGTCGAGCACAATAAAGATGAGCCACGCGCTTGGAATGCGGAACTGCTCCGCCCCTTTTACTCTTAAAGCATTCAGACTGTGAGATGTAATAAGAAGTACCTTTTAGTTTGATTATCAAAAGACATGATTTTACAGTCTTCCGAATGATTGTTGTTCATTTTTTTACATGTTCTAAAATCCCCTAGTGGGTGCCTTAGCTGCGAATCCATTTTGCCTAAGTTGAAGAGAAAATCCTACTGAGTGGTGAGCCAGCCTCTCACTCGGAGGCTTAGCTACGAATCCGTTTTGCCTAAGTGTAAAAAATCCTACCGAGTGGTGAGCCATCCTCTCACTCGGAGGCTTAGCTGCAGTCCAGTACTCGCCTAAGTGTTAGAAAATCCTACCGAGTGGTGAGCCAGCCTCTCACTCGAAGGTTTAGCTGCAGTCCAGTACTCGCCTAAGTGTTAGAAAATCCTACCGGGTGGTGAGCCAGCCTCTCACTCGGAGGCTTAGCTGCAGTCCAGTACTCGCCTAAGTGTTAGAAAATCC